>NC_133474.1:1516705-1608618 GCF_025370935.1 Choristoneura fumiferana
AAGTATCTATTTATTTTACATTGACGACAAGCAAGAGACAACGAGACACAACGAGATAGATGTCCTTGATGAGGGCGCGGATTCACCAACCAAAAAACTGGACTGGAGGTATTAGACGAGGGATTTGACCGGATGGCGAAGTGGTTAGAGAACCTGACTGCGAAAGCTTGAGTCCCGGGTTCGATTCCCGGCCGGGGCAGATATTTGTATTATACGAATGTATGTTCTCGGTCTTGGATGTTTAATATGTAATTAAGTATGTATTTATCAATATGAGTATGTATATCCGTTGCCTAGTATCATATACAAGCTTTGCTTAGTTTGGGACTAGGTAAATTGGTGTCAAAAGTCCCGTGATAAAAAAATGGCCAAGTGCGAGTCGGACTCGTACATGAAGGGTGCCGTAAACAGTTCAGTAAAAGTTTTTCTTAAATCTTCTAATATAGTTTTTTTGCTGACTGTAGTACTTTATGCCCCTGGTAACAAAGTACTCGTCAAGTAAACAAACGAGTCCAAACTCGATGCGGCCGTGTCGTTATTCACAGCTTTCCTACGGTCACCCGCTAGCTTTATCTATCAGATCAACTCCATGTTTTAATAATATTGCATTGTCATCGGATTTATACATGCGTGTAAAATTTCAGCTCAATCGGTTGAAGATATCCACTTCAATTTGAGTTGAAAGATTCCACCCGAGCAAAACATAGTTACATTACCTGCAAGTAATATAATGCTTGTAATAAGATTTTGTTAAAAAAACATTTTTAATACAAGCTCGCTTAGTCTAAACTACATATCTGTACCAATTAAATCACTATTAACTATTGAGGAGTTCCCTCCTGCAAAGACGAACCTGGCAGGACCAAAAAGATGTCACTACCAGATTATTGCATTGTCACCAAATTTACACAAGTATGCCAAATTTCAAGCCGATCGACCACTGGAAATGGGTCAAATTTAGCTTCCAAGATTGAGAAACAACAATAAATAAATAAATAAACAAACAGGGCAAGCTAAAGAAAAGCTTCTAAAAATATCGCCGAAATGTAAGCACTTGTGCAAGTATTTCGAATAAAAATAATTGAATTCTCATCCTCTTTGTTCTGGCTGTTGCTTCTGAAAAACGAACCATTGCCCGCAACCGCCGCGCGCGGCTCAAAAAAAAAAGCTGTCAGCGCGGTTCATTCGCGGGAAATTCGGCGGACTTCGTATGTTGTGTAATTAAATAATAAGAAGCTCGACTATTGTGAATTAATTTAAACTATAATATTAATAAACCTTGTAAATTGTATGATTTTTTTATGTAAAAAACAAATAGGTACACATACTTAGCGATTTACGGTGTAGATTTGGCGAGCACTCTATCAACGTTGGCTTCATTGAGGTTTGTGGTTCATAAATTGCTTTGTTAATTTTGCACAAAAACGAATAAACCACACACTCAAACAGTCACTATATTAATTAAGTATATTATACTATCGAAGCTTTTTAAAACATCATTGATTAAATCGCAAACTTAAAGGTAGATATTCAAACACATAGCTACCCGTTGCTAGGCGACTCGGTCGCCTTAGCAACCAAAAAACGCTGAAAAAAACACGTTTCTTGTATGACGACGCCCTTTAATTTGTAACTTTATTTTATTTTTAGTATTTGTTGTATTGCGGCCACAGTAATACATAATCTTTGAAAATTCAAGTGAAGCTAGATCTAACTTTTACGGCTTCAGAGAGATAGACCCTGAAGACAGACGACAGACCGACAGACAGACAGGCAGACAGCGGATCTCAGTAGTTAGGGTCCCGTTGGCACCCGAAGGGGTCGGGAACCCTAAAAGAAATTTGTATTGGGCCTATGTTTAACAGTCGACGTCCTCTGGCTGAAATTATTATGATGAGATGATCTCAGAAAAGATCAAAATTAGTCGGAACGTTTCCTGACATTATTATAAATTGTGAGTTGAAAAGTTTTAATTTTGTACTTTTTTTTTACAAAACAATAATTCAAGATTTTCACATCAAATCTGTTATAGTTGCAGCGAAATCGCCCAATCCTAATTTCAATTATCTCTTCACTGTTAAATTATTTGGAAAGTGCGATGCTTCATTTGTATATCGTTCAATTATTAAATCATACAACACGTTAATAAGCAGACACTTTTATTTATTTATAAATCATACAGTTTAAACAGTACGTTAGTCACGCTTCGTTAAAAGAGGCATTTGATATTCATCCAATTTTCCTTCAGTTTAGTAAGCGAGACATGTAAAGTTGCTAATGAAATTGTAATAAATTATTTCTTATTATAAATTGGTGAACTGGGTAGAAAAAGACCTTTCTAATAAGCTTCCCACAAATTCCATTAAAATCGGTTCCTCTGTTTTAGCATGATATTATATTAGTATGGAAGGGAGATGGGCAGCACAAACTAGAGAAATATACCTAGTTATGAGCGAAGAAAACTTGCAAACTACTTGGCCTTGTCTAAAACAAGCCAATAATTAGCAAAACAAAAATCGTTCATTGACAGCATAGTAATTCAAGCCGACTAATGGCGGCATAAGTGTCCCACCGCATTTAATTATTTCCCGTATGAATTTCGGAGCCGGCCCTGCCGCAGCGACCGTCAACTATTCGTTAAATAATAAACGGATGGACGCTGATGTCCTGTCGCTAGCTAGCCGCCGAGCCTCCGGATATGACAGTCTGCTAGTTATTCCAGTACGATAGTTCAATTAATTTTTAACCCGATATTATATAATGCGAAAGTAATTCTGTCTGTTTTTGCTTCTTCACGTTTAAACCGCAGAAACGTTATAGGGTGACCCGGGGCTATTGTAGCTGGGGGGATATTGTATTGAACCGCTGATGGCGTCCTTGCGACGCCATGTTCTCGGCCATTTTACGCTGTGTTCGCCAGAAGACTGTAGAAACACTACAGCCGCGCCACCTGACGCCAAGAATAGATAATATATTTCGCGCAGCCGCACAAGATCTGCCATAACTACTTTGCTTCTGTTTGAATTCAACCGTCAATACTCGACATATTGTAAATAAAATATTTTCTCTCACAAATTTCGTTTCGACCTTCTAAATGTCTTCACACAAACATGACACATGAACATGGAACATGGCGTCGTAAGAACGCCATCAGACGCTCAGATACAATATTATCCTCCCCAGTTACAATAGCCCCAGGTCACCTTACATGATTTGATATGAAGATAGTTGTACCCTGGAAAGGTTAGGATAGTTTTTATCCCGGAAAATTACATGGATCTATAGCGTTAAGCGATTTAAAGCTAGTATTATAAATGTAGCTCTGTGTGTCTGTTAGCTCTTCACACTTAAAATGATGTACCAATTTAAATAAGTTGGGTATTGGGCTAGTTTAACACAATGGAAAGGACATACGATTAGTTTCCCTCGGGCGCTTATATAAATTAATTCTTCGCAAATGGGGATATACTTAATTAGTTCTAGTTACTCTCTGAAAATATGTATTATATAGTATGTAGTGTAGTATAGTATATGAAGTAGTTTGGTTCGCAGTTCATAGTTTCAGACTACCAAATGAAAAAAATATTGGAGACATTAAAAGATATGTACCACATTTATAAACTACTAACCAATCAATCACTTATTCCAAGGTTTATACCTACGCTGTAAACATAATGTTTAATAGGTGCTAAAGAAAACATAACCTACTGTTTTAACGCGTTTACTGTGCAAACCTACCGAGGTGCGAACTCTCGCACACTGTTACAGCAAACAACCCAAATACCGCTTTTAAATACCAGTTCATTAATCCGGTTTCATATATTCCGTTATTGGAAAAACCGTTACGGCTGAAATGTCAAATGGAACGATATTGTATTTTATTTGAGTTTTCGGAAAGTTTTCATAGGTCATTGCCCGCACGCAACTAATACCAGAGGTGGCCGCAGCTCAAGGAGGTCTGTCTCATTATTATTACTATTATATTATTATTGTTTTGTATTTTTTTTCTTTAATTGTATAATATAGTTTTTAAGTATTTTATTTGTAATTATATTATTATGAAAAAATGACTTCTGCCATGTTTCTAGCGGCGCATTCTTCTTGGCAATGATGGTCTTTCCGAAAGCGCTGGTAGTTTAAAAAATGACGTGTCAAAGTGCCCATTGCGGCCTATTTACTGAATAAATCATTTGAATTTTGAATTTTGAGGGGGGGGGGGGGGGGGGAGGTTCTCCTTAAGATGTTTTGTTAACGAGTGAGTCATGTGAGGCCGTCTACAGCCCAGCCAGCCTAAAATGTCCAACAGCTGGGCACAGGCCTCCTCTCAAACGGAGGGCATGAACCGTAGCTTTCGTGCAGGCCCAATACATTTTAAAACCTACATGTATTTCACTAGGTAAATCTAAATAATTTTAACCCTTCCATACCCAAATTAAACATCAACGATACTCGTATGGCAGTCGTTTCAACGAAACGCCGGTTTAACTGACAGTCGGTTCCACCGGGCCGGGGCACGGCGCGCTAACTGCAGTTTAACACGATCACCGGCCCGAGCTGCGGAACTAAGGCCGTAGTCATTTATGAGCGGGTAAGTAATTCGAATTTATTCAAGCCTTTTTGTGGGTCTGTGCCGGAATGAGTAGAGTACCTAGGTTATGTTTAACCTAACCAAGAAAAGTTGAAAACCCCGACTTTGTCACTTAAAGTTCAATATCTCAAAACGGCTGAACCCGATTTGATAAAACGCGTGTAAGAACATCGCTAGAAAACTGCTTTCATTAAAAAAACGCATTCAAATCGTCCACCCGTTTTAGAGCTACGGTGCCACAGACAGACACACACACACATAGACACACATAGCGGTCAAACTTATAACACCCTCTTTTTGCGTCGGGGGTTAATTTGCATTCATTCATTCCTTATATAACTTCAACGACAGGATGAATGAGTGGATAAGAGTCATGGGATTGAGAGAGACTAAGAAGAATAAAAATAGGAAACATTATTTCTTATCTGACATAATCAATAGAAAGTAACGAATATTCCAATAACTATCTAAATATCGTTGTTATGAAAAAGGAATCCACTCAGCATTCGTCAGGCCGCGGAAGGTGACTCAAAGCTGATATTATGTGGAGATAGAAAAACTTGAAAAAAAAAAACCAAGAAAAAAAAATAGTCTCTAAACAGTTAAGATCCATAATATAATAACTGTGATTTTTTGAGCTAAGCTATGGTTTTAAATAACCTAACCTTAAAAATTTCATTTTTAATACAAGATTTATTTGCTAACTGTACTTTTTTGACTATACTTGCATTGTCACCCAAACTACATTTGCATACCAAATTTCAAGTCGATGCTATTAACCGTTGAAGAGTTCGGTCCTGCGGAGACGATCCTGGCTGGACTACCAGAATGTCACTTCTATATTATTGTATTGTCACGCAATTTACATAAGCATTCCAAATTTCAAGTCAATCTGACTACTGGAAGTTGGTCAAATTTAACTTGCAAGATTTGATTACAGACAGACAGACAGACAACGGGACAGGTGAAACTAAATCAAATATAAAAGCTTGTAAAAAGGCAGTCGAATTTAAATTTTTATCTATGTACTAGGTACTTTTTTCTACTTTGTTTCTACGCTACCAATGGTAAGTAAGTACCGGTGGTAAGGTAAAAAGGTTCTACTTTATTGACACGGACATTTGCACATCAACACCAGAATCAATCTTTTGTCCAAATCGATTGTGACATTCGAAATCAAAGAGCAATTTATTACAAGACGGACGTCACATCATCCTTTAACGCACGCTGAGTGTGTCACGTATCATTAAGTTTATATTTTATGAGCAATACAAGATAAAACAAATGTGATTAACAGCATGTAAAATACTAGCTGTTGCTCGCAATTTCGTCCGTCTGCAGTTAATATAACCAGTATCTGGGCGACCAAGCTCCGCTCAGGCTAAAACTAAAGCTAGATCAATTTTTCATCCCCGTAAACCCCTACATAAACAATCAACGAAATCGTTGGAGCCGTTTCAGAGTCTCGTCGAGAATCGCTCGTTTAAAGGTGTTGGATGACTTGGATGTGTATTTTCAAAAATAGTGCAGCTTTCTGTTAGTACTTAGAGAGGTTTTAAAATCGCTTCTGTAGTTTCAAAAATTAACCCTTTAATTCAAACAATTTTAATAAAACTTGAACTGTTAGTATTTCTTGTTAAGAAAATAATGTTGGTAACAAAAAATATACCTATTTTTCTCATATTTGCTACTGCTAACTATAATGATAAGTAGGTATTTAATTTATTTTGAGCTGTGACGATAGCATTTCGACAATCATTATTTGCTTTTAGATTAGACAGGTATTTCCCCGATTTACTCAAACCCATCTTTTGCTTTTCATGTTGGAAACATTGGTAAACTCAGAATAAACGAAGTATCAAAAAAGTTAAAATAAGTAAAACGTTAAACCTACAAGGGGACTCCTTTAACTTTTTTTTTGTGGTTTTTAGTTTTTCTTTAAATGTATTTTAAGCTTTGGAAATTACATATTTATTAATTACGTTATATCATTTTGTGTTTATCTCGCTTTTTTATGACGGTATTGACCGTGCCTTATATTAGGAATGACGTCGCATCGCCATGCCCGGGCCGGTCGCGTGCGGTGCGCGGTTCATCCATACAACGGACTTTAATTTATTACGTTTATTTTGAGTTTACGGTAAAGGTATGCTTCCATTGAAGCGGAGAAGCGACAAGAAGAGTAACTTTTTAGAGTTCCGTAGCCTACGAAAACTCATACAGTTTTGTCATTTTCGTCATGTCTGTCTGTCCGTTCGCCCTCGGCTTAGAGACTTCTGTGCTGCAAAAGATATAGTACAACCTATCCCCCGGTCATTCACATTCGTCCATGCACGCCTCTAATTACCGATTCACTTTTATTGCCTGCAAAAGCGATACGGTAATTAAAGTAAGTGCATAGATCTGGATCTATGTGAACTCAAGTCTAATTACCATGTTACTATTGAATAAAAAGGAACGGTAATTAGACAGGTGCACAGATCTGTGACAGATGGAAGAACGAAAGTCACCGACGTTGCTCAAAGAATAGTTCGCTGAAGTGGCTTTGGGCTGGCCACGTTCGTCGCAGGACTGATGAACGGTGGAGCAGACGAGTCCTCGAATGGAGACCACAGTGTTAGGGCGTCCTGAGGCACGGTGGACGGACGATCTTAGCGAGGGGCTGAAGACAGAGTCTTGTGGCGCGCCATGGAAGATGCCTATGTATGTCCAGCAGTGGACTGCTGTAGGCTGATGATGATGATGATGACAGATGAATGAGAATTACCGCCCTGATGTAGGCACTCACTTTTATGCGAGGATGGAGGATGGACGACGGTCCACGGACGAGGATGGACGATGAACTAAGAAACACTAGAGATGTGCTGTCCTCGCAATGCACATCTTGGTTGAAACGCAGGCTAAGTGTGTACATCCCTGAGGCACTCACTTTATATGATGTAGTTTCGATCCGGCAGTCGCGTGGGCAGAGCGAAGGGCCAGGCCCGCGCACGCGCCGCGGCCACGTCTCCCCGCAGCAGCGCCAGCACGTCGTCCAGGAAACGCAGAGAGCGGCACTCCGCGTCCAGCGCTCGCGCCGCCGCCGCGCACTGACCGGCGCGCGCGCACGATGCCTGCAACCGAACGTTTATTTAACTTGATAACAAAGTCAAAGTATCTTTTTCACTTCTCATGCTCTTAAAATGTCAGTTTAGTCTGCATATCGGGACGAAAGCTTTTTATTCTCTAGGGATTAAAGTATTTTTTTTAATTTACTACGGAAACCCTAAATAGCCAACACGGTGTTTGTGAATGGCGGAATTTAGGGCGTGGAAATAACCTCAAATGACAACTGTGCAAAAAATATAAAAATACACGATTTAATTTCGTGAAACAATTAATGATTACGAATATGAATCGATTTAATTATAATATGGATTAATTAATTAAAGCATGGTTCAATTAGTTTTAAAAAGTTTTCAATTTTGAAACTGTTGGCTAAATATATAGCTTTTAAAGCGTCACTTCTTAAAAAATAAAAGAAAAGAAAAAAACCGCACAAATTTTTTTTTTGCTATTTCAATTTCGAAGTGATGGCCTGTCCTGTGTTTTAAAAGTAATATTGTAATTTTGAACAGAACAATGTTTTTTTCCTCGCATTCAAAGTGAAAAGTAGAGTGTTTAACGTGAGACTAAACAACCATAATGCCACTCGAACTATAGCCACCCTCACTTGTTTTAGTCCCTCGTTGAATAATCTACTATTCGCTTCTCATGCTCGTAAAGTTCGTATTTATGCTGTATCTAGGCGACATAAAATTACTTTTTATGCTCTAATGCATACAATAAATATTTGTCTAAGACCAAATTTTAATATTCATCCCATCACAATCAGCTGGTAGACGGAAAAAAGCTGCTGCTCCTACTACAAAATGCAGATCCGCTTTTGCTAGGAGACAATTTCCTACGCAATCAGCGTACCTTTATAACAGGATAAACGCAAATATCAATATTTATCCGCTTACATGGTATGATTGCAAAAAAGCATTGGCCGCTTGGTTAAAGGACCTGAGTTACGATGACACAGACGCACTACTATACCACGTAACCTAGTAGATATCTGTGTCCGTTAGGGCTGGCTCACACGCATACTCACTTCGAATACCTCGTGCACAAGCACACACACACACACACACACACACATACACTTACTAATACATGGCAACAGATTTTAGATACATTTAAGCTTAAATGTTATTATAATAATATTGTCTATTTCTTTATCTTGCTGCATTGTTAGTGTATGCATTGTATATGTAGTGGGGTCTTCTGATACAGGTATCCTGCATACCTACTAGAAGGTCCCTAACATTCTTGCATGTACTTCTGATTGATTAATAATAAATTCATTTAATTTCAAAAGTAATCAGGTGTCAACAGCCACAAACGAAAAAGTTTAATTTAATAATGATTTTTAATTTATATAAATTTTAAATTCAATGAAATCAATCAATCATAATAAATCAATAAAATTAAAACAATATAATAATGCATGAAAAACCTGATTTCGAATAAAAAACCGCATTCAAATCGGTCCACCCGCTTAAGAGCTACGGTGCTACAGACAGACACACACACATAGCGGTCAAACTTATAACACCCCTCTTTTTACGTCGGGGTTAAAAATAAACTTGAATTCAATGTCTTTGGGGCCCTAGGCATGTGCCTCATACAATCGTATGCAAAAGATGCCTCCTTACTAATAAACAGGACGTCCTACTGATGAAGAGAAAAAAGCTAATAATATTTTTAAAACCTTTTAGAACATGTTGCTGCAACCAGCCAGCTCAATCAGGGCATAACTACTAATTAATACGCGCTGTAACTATTAATTATTACTATTATTGCTTCGTAATTTGAAACGTACTTTATGAACCGTTTTTTTTTAGCCTGGTCAATTAATAATTAAATTCATTAAATATGACGTTACTTCGCTAAGGGATATCTATGAACATAAAGTTACCCGTCCTCCTCCAAATTGGCGAGATGGCTAACGGATTTTCGTAAATCCCTCGGTAATAATAATATATAATTGATTACAGCTACACATTCATAATTTGTTGGTAACAATGAAATAAAACAATCAGGTAGGTACTCTGCTCACTCACGACACTATGACAGCTATGTTCATGCAAGAAATGAGTTATCATGCAGTTCCTCCACCCCCAACACATACAAATCACACAAACCCAAACATAACCACCACCACACGTAATACGGTATTTGACTATTTTGTATATGTTTTATAAATTAAAACTACACAATGCCTGTTATCGAATAGAAAAACAATTTTTAAGCTACCTTTACAAATAACAAAGTTATAAAGGTTTGAAATTCAAGATCAGACAGAGAAAGACATACAGGCATGTGACGTCACACGCCAGTACCGCCATACTTGCTGCATAGAGAAAAACGTTTGAGATAGATTTTTCAAAAAATCACTATAAATCCAATTTTCAACCGATTTAAAATTTCTCTTCGCTAAACACTATCTGTAAATCTATATTTTCATAATAATATTAAGATATGGCAAAATCAGGAGTTGTCAAATACCGTATTTGTGTGTTTTGTTACCATGTTCTAGCGACTCCAAAAAACTACGAAAATACATAAGTATCGATACTTCAGCGCAAGCCAGCCTTTTGAACATGAAACTACGTATATTTAATACAAGCCAGCCTTCATTAAATTATTCTTAAAACTGACTCGTAAACAAAACAATTATAAAACAATAATCAAACGTTCATTGCACGACGATGGACTCGTCTATCAGCTACTAAGTATCAGTAAAATGCAGTGCTGATAACGACGCGATAGCTTAGAAATCTGTTATCTAAATGACTAATTTGATTTAGTCTACTTTGCATATTCCGTTTTAATTTATTCATTGATAACGTGGAAATACAATAACAGAGAATATACCTGACCATCAAAAAGTTAAAAAACTTTGTCACTTCAAAGTTCAATATCTCAAAAACGGCTGAACAACAACACCATGAAACATGTCTAAGAACCATCGCTAGAAAACCTGATTTCAAATAAAAGAACCGCATTCAAATCGGTCCACCCGTTTTAGATTTACTATGTCGGGGCTAGCTCAACCGATGTCCATTTTTAATCCCCGACGCATAAAGAGGGGTGTTATAAGTTTGACCGCTATGTGTGTCTGTCTGTGGCACCGTAGCTCTTAAGCGGGTAGACCGATTTGAATGCGGTTTATTTTATTTGAAATCAAGTTTTCCAGCGATGGTTCTTAGACATGTTTCATCAAAATCGGTTTTGTCGTTTTTGAGATAATTGAACTTTCAAGTGACAAAGTCAGGGGTTTCCAACTTTTTGTTGGTTAGGTTATTTAATTGAAATTTTAGTGTAAATATTTTGTCGTTTCATCAAAATATACTCGTATTCCTATTTCAAATTGATTACTTGGGTCTTATCTTAACAAGCACAACAAGATTGTATAAACACGCATAGTTTGTTCCGTTTATTGATATTTGTAATTAGCGCATGACAGACGTACATACATTACAATGCAGCAAAAACAATTCGCACTAGAAATCGCTGCTCATGCTATACGTTTACGCAGTCTAGACTCTTATAAAATGTTAAGAGAAATGAAATCGGTAAATACAAATATAATAACATCGATCAAGTGCGTCTCGGGCGCGCAGTACAGGGTTCCGTATACGGCAATTATTCGATATTTGAATTCACTATTAGGTACTCGTTAATTAACTTTTACAGTTTTCCTTTTAAATTTGATTTTAATATACTAGTCGTAATTATTCTCGCGTGTCCAAAACTAACGTTTTAGCTGGAAGGGTGAAGGTAGGTACTAGTAGAGTAGTAGAGATGATAGATGGAGAATTTCCATTTTAAAACTGTTGTATTTCGCAAACGAATCCCTGAATCAAACCTATTTTTAAATGACCTATCAAACGACACACTACATTTTTGCCATAATTATTATATAATTATGTATTTTAACGCGTGCTAAGTTACCGTTTTCTAGTGCTAAATAAGTCTCTAAGCCGTCGACAGATAAGTATGATATTAGTACACTGTTGTGCGCAACGGCTGTTTTTCTTTGTTTGTCGTTGAAATTTTTATTTCCATTGTTTATTCTTAAGTAGGCATAATGGTTGTGCTCTCTTTTAAATGTTTTTATCGTGTTCACTGCTTCTTTTACGAGGACTGAGTTGCAACCATTTCGTGACAAATTGTCTCTGTTTCCTTCATTCTCTGTTTAAAACTTGTAAAATATAATACAATGACTCTTTCATCATCCCAGCCTATATACGTCCCACTGCTGGGCACAGGCCTCCTCTCAGAACAAGAGGGCTTGGGCCATAGTTCCCACGCGGGCCCAGTGCGGTGCAATGACTCTTTACTGAGCATCAATACAATACATGGCAAGCAGTACGGAAAACACTAGTTGCCAATTGTTTTTATACTTTATCTGTTTTTTTTATGTATGATACTGTTAATGGACTAGTTAAGTAATTTTATTATTTAATTGACATTTAATTTGTAATTTTCTTGAATTGATTAAATATTGTAAATTATTGGTTATTTTATTTTTTATGTGTTTTTACTGAATTCGACATATTTTATCTTACATTCAAATGAACTTGTATTGTGTTATTTTAATTTTATTCTTATTATATTCTAAGTAGTGTGCAAAAACATTGTACGCGTCTAGCAGGCAGGATTATTTTATATCTATCAACTTTATTACCCATTACCGCCATAAAGGCATTTTGATTTTGTATATAGAGATTGTCCAAGGTAAGCAATAGGCGGACTTATCGCTTCAGAGTTAAAATAACCCGTCACGAATAAATCTTTTTCTTTCTATGTGGTCCATTTTTATTATTTTGACTACGGAATCCTAAAAATTATCAACTGCACAACAGAAGAGTTCCTCTGAGAGAGTTCCTTACCTATACGTCAAATTTGTTGATGCATGTCAAAACCCTCCAAAATTGATGCTCTATATTGATCTTTATCTGTTGCATAGAAAACTTTTTTTAGGGTTCCGGAGCCAAAATGGCAAAACGGAACCCTTATAGTTTCGCCATATCTGTCTGTCTGTCTGTCCGTGTACCTAAATTTGGAAGATTCCGTATAAAATAAGAAATCCTTAGAAAAATATTACTTATTTTTTTCGTAATGGCTACGGAACCCTATTTTGGGCGTGTCCGACACGCTCTTGGCCGGTTTTTTTTATTCATCTGGATGGCAAACGAGCAAGTGGGTCTCCTGATGGTAAGAGAGATCACCACCGCATAAACATATATCTGCAACACCAGTGGTATTGCAGACGCATTGCCAACCTAGAGGCCTAAGATGGGATACCTCACGTGCCAGTAATTTCACCGGCTGTCTTACTCTCCACGCCGAAACACAACAGTGCAAGCACTCACTTTACAAATTAATAATTTGGATTCAAGCTGCTTTGAAATGTGGTGAAAAGAATTTTATTGTTGTCATAATAGCACAACACGAAATATACACAAAATATCAATCATGTTTAACTAAAGTTCAATGTTTGTTTATATCTAGATTATTTGGCACGTCAGACGCGTGGATCCAAATTATCATCATCATCATCATCATCACATTCCTTATTCTGTGGCTGTGCGTAAGTCTACTAAAATTAAACTATTTTGACGCATAGGTAATGTAAGATAACCTTATTTTTAAACGTGTGTAGGTACTTAACGTTTATAATTGTTTTGTTCGTTAGCAGTAATCAATTACAACGAACTCAGTAACTGACTCTATATAATTACAGCAAAAAGAAGTTTGAACGTAAATATGGTTAATAGCACTATTTTCCTGTTATAATGTAGTCGGTTAATGTTTGTGTTTTAAATTGAAAATTGATGGCCACAAAGTAATTAGCTTGAAGAACAAAAAAAACCATCGCGGAAGAAGATATACGCAATTAACTGTACAAAACAGTCAGTAATGTAAACCATGTGTCACTAGAAATAAAGTGAAAAGCAATAATTAAAATAGAGGAGGGAAGGAGAAACCAGAAACCACATAGTTGTGGAAGCGCCATCCGAAAAAGATACGTGACAATTGCAATGCATGGTTTACAAAACGAGTGTCAGAGACAAAAACCGCGGCAACCAATGCCAAATTCAAATGAAGCGAGAAACATCGTACTAGTTGCTGTACATTGCAGCCAATTGTTGATTATTATACGTTATGCCTGTCCAATTTATTAAAAGTGTAAGCAAACCGATTTCATCAAAATTCTTGTATAAACACCCACTGGATCGAATCAATAACACATTTATCTATAATTCGTGTCTTTTAACTATTGTCTAATCACATTTAAAAAATCTTCGTCAAAATCTGACGTTATTTTTTGATTGCAACATGTGTAAGCATGTGTGCTGTAGTAGCATAGACTAGCGTAGAGATGGTGGAAAATTTGACATTTTAAAAATCGATTAATGCGCGGATGAATATGTGATTTTTATTTGCTTTCCTTAAAATTAAAAAATAGTTACTGCTTTTATAATTGAATAAACAGTCTTTGGAATTATATCCAGTATTGTGAATAATAAAATAGACAAAAATGCGTTGATCTATTCAAATAATAAATAATCGGTTTACTTAGGTTCTAGGTTTTCACATCACTAAAATGTGTATGGTCGGGTTAATGGCGTCTTTGTTTACGCTTTTCATAAATTGGATCGGTATATAATATAATGAATTCACAGCTGCGCCAGCCCCGCAATGCAACAAAAACTAGAACAATATATCGCGCACCGACTACATGGGGCTTCAGAGAAGAGTGCATAAAAAAGGCAGGTGTGTGCACGAACGTCGTAATTGTACGAACGCTATAGGTCGCGGCGAGTCACGCGTCGAGCCAGCACCTGCATATCCTGTTGAATATCCTGCAGCTCCTTGTGAAGACCTCTCGATTCCGCCAGCAACGCGTCCAGTCTCCTCGCAGCCACCGACAGACTGTCCTCACACTCACTACCACTGTCCTCTTCCACTGACAACGCTAACTTCCCTAGTCTCTCACGTTCCACTGCTTCTTTCACACCACCACCACGTTTTATAAATTCCAAGTAAATGTCCTCTCGCGTTTCACCGGTCAACTCTTCTTCCTCAGCTTCCCGCAATTCGTCCGCTAAAGACCGTTCGCCATTTGTTTTTTGATTTTTCCTCGGCTCTTCTACTAGAGGTTCCGGGCTTGTTTGTTCTGGAGTCTCGGGATAAGGTTCTGGCGTGGGTGCTGCTGAGGAACCATAAGGACTCGGAGACAGAAGAGCTCTTTGTAGAAATCGTCTAGTGTCTTCGTCTAGCGGTCGCGTTAAGCCTCTTCTAGGTGCTGGTCTTACTATGGCTTCTAAAGTGTCTCTTCCAGGATCGTCTGGTCTTAGCAGTTCTAGTATCCTAGCTCTGGGCGGAGAGATGACAGTTGATACATCGAATTTGGACACCACTTTTCCTTTTTCTGGGGATGTATGGATGTCTCCGGTTGGGGTGTAGGCGCGAAGGTTTTCGTTGAGCATTCTGTAGTTCCGGTGTTTGACGTTGCCCTCTGGAGGGAGGGCGCGGGAAGTGCAGTTTTGGGGGTCGGGTTCGATGATCTCGATGAGAGCGGGCGCACGCGCGCTCATGACGCCGGCCGCTGGCGTACTGCCGACTCCCGCGCACGCGATATCACCGATTTACTGAATGCACCGCGTTACGTAAAACAGGCGCTGAAGCCGCGCCAGCTTGCAGAATGCAGACACGCCGGCGCCCCGGCTGTTAATTCAATTTGTTTCTATTTGCGTACTTGGAAAAATCACTGTGTTTGAAAATAGACTTCACGACGGATTTAAATTTTATTGACATATAGCGACACATTCTTTAATAATTAAACACATGGCTAGGATAACAGGCCCGGCTTCTGGCGATAATGCTTTTTAGAATGAATAAGAGAATAAGCGAAGACTTGTTTTGACCTTTATGATTGACAAGGACAGAGATAACCATGTGCTAGCAAGACTGGTTCCTACTTAATTATGCATATAAAATAATAATACACATTATGCTTATGCGAATATTTTTTCGCGACAGAGGCGTTTTGGTAGTTAAAACACATTTTATGGTTGATGCTGTTGGTAATATAGACATAACACTTATAATATATTACTAGCTTTAAGCTCGCAGCTTCGCTTTCGTGGAAAAATAAAAAACAGGCTAGTTGTACTATCCAAGAGTCTCAAAAAATTCTTGCCTAGTGTACAATTCAGTACAATAATGTGACTCTTTATTAAACTCCAAAATAGTAATTTATTGAATCATATCTTGCATAAACTTAGCTATCATAAGGTCGCGGGTGAGCAAAGAAATTATTTTAGTTAGCAATACAGAAAACATGTACAGATAAAATTCCAAGCCAAGCAAAAACCTGCCTCATCGCTTCAAACCGCTATGTTTCAGGCAACCTTTTTCAACTAACAATAATATAAAATATTAATAGATAGATTCAAATAAAATAAAACAATTTAGACACAAATATAAGGTACGAGTGCTAGTCACTGTCCCAATATTTGGCATCTTTAATCATATTTCAATAGCAGTGGGCAGACGATGGAATGCAATTTACGTCAAAATCATGTCGAACAATATACGTAATATGGATATGACTACAATTGGTTTAAAAAAGAGAACATAGTTGAAAAATAGTTGGATAATTTTATTGTTGAAGTAAATAATCGTATTTATTTCTATATTACATATTTTCAGTGCATTCCTTTTATGTATGTGTGTATGTATGTATGTATGTAAACTCTTTATTGCACATACAAATAAAATACAAATACACAGAGAGGAGAACAAAGGCGAGCTTATCCCTAAAGAAGGATCTCTTCCAGCTAACCTAGTTAGGAGAAAACATTTTGTTATATAGTCGATAAGCAGACAGTGAAAATTACGTGCGGTAAAGAGACAAAACAGAAATTTTATAGTTCACTATCCACTTATGTAGGGGAAAATTACCTCTTTACATCTACAGATGTAAGTGGTACGTATTTGTAAAGTGATACTTCACCATTATTAGGAAGATTATCACCATCACTCAAATTTCTTTACATTTTTACACAAAAATATTAATCGAAGTTTAATAAAAGTCTTATCCAACTTATGCTTTCGTCACCATATTGCATCCATCATCCGCCCTTTATTCATTAGCAATAGAGATGACAGCAGGGTTGTTCTCTATTGGGCATTAGCGTACCAAGCACTCGGACGTTTACCTCACCTCCTGTTCGTATAACTATTAATCCAAATATTTAGCTCATAACGTTAACAATTGAATTTCACATACATCCAGATTCAATCACCGTCGCTTCTTCATTCTCAATGAATTCCTAATAAAGTGAAACAAACGATTTCCTGACACAAGGCCACGTAACTTGAACCGTAGCTCAATGTTATATAGCTTATTTTAACTTGTGGAAATCATCTATCTGTTACTAGAAATCGTGTAGTGTGGAATGCGGACGGCCAGCGTATCAATCAAATATGGTCGTTTCATAGCTATTTGTGGTGGGTAAAATTAGTTATTATTGAATTATCTGATAAATTAAGTTATTGCTTAAATGTATATAAAAAAAAACCATCCGAATTGATAACCTAAGTCTGTTAAAAAAGTTTGTTCTGAAAATATTTTTTTCCTAAAAGAACGTGGTGATCGTAAAATTTTAATTCGGTTTATTGCAATAGAGGATTTCCACCGCGTTTAGTTTGTATGTTAGTATGTTTCTGCTCCGGTGATCGTCCGATTCTAAGTCCGTAGTTCGGTTTCATTTTGTGTTTAATTTCGGTTGAAACTCAAGAAAGGAAACTATTATGTCCGAAATTCACTGAACTACAAAAGAATCACTGTGTTTAAGGGTTCCGTACCTACCTCAAATTTGAAAAATGAACCCTTTATTGGAAAACTTGATGTTTTCATTCAATTTAGTTTAATTGGGCGTTTTCAAAAAAAAGTGGACACTTTCTTTTTTTTTAATTTTGGAAAAAATATGGTTTTTCCTACTCAGAATCAAGAGCACAATCAATTTCGATAGTTTAAAAAAATATCCCCAAAAAATGACAGTTTTGGAACGTTTTTTTAATACACACGGTATTTGCGTGACAAAACTGACTAATAAAATTTTGTATGAAAAAATTTGGGACATTTTTTAAACGATCGGAATGGATTGTGCTCTCGATCTGAGTAGAAAAAACCATATTTTTTCCAAAAAAAAAAAAAAAGAAAGGGTACACTTCTTTTTGAAAACGCCCTATTAACAAATAATTAATAACTAAAGCAAAATTATTTACTTGACTTACTAGTATTATGAAAAAACAATTACAAAACTAAAACTAAACATAAACTCAACTAAAATTACACTAATTAAAATCACTTTTTACTGGTTGAAGTTCCAATACGTACAGTTCGTGAAACAAGCTTTGCCATATTCGTCATAAATGATGACTTATCCATCAGTGATGTACCTACCATAAAAAAATTTAGACAACCCGCGCGGCCATCGAGTTTTTACCGCGCCACGCCACTGGCCCTCTACTACGAAGTGCAAAATTGGAACTTCGTACCTAATCTTGCAGTCCCCCTGACGCTTATATAATTTAATACGAGAATGAGAGGGACGGTAATATACGAACTTCCATTTTTAAATTTCTTTGTAGCCCCCCTGATGGCCCGAGCACTTCAACTTTAACACTTCAAAATAGCAGTAATTTCCGACTCTACTAACTGAAGACAACTCCCCGCCCGTACACATTCGTCACACTTATTAATTAGTTGCACCGTTGTTTGTCTGTCCGCTTTATGGGGAAGTTAATGGGGTAATTAAAACGACGGCACGTCTGCCCGGGATTGATGTATGTTGGTATGGTCCGCATTACAGCCTAAAATGTCGCTTTGTGATTAGATGTGTTGCATTCTTTATCGAAGTTTTATCTACAGGTGAACATTTAAATCATTTAAGCAATCCCATCAAAAACATTAAGTACAATCATGTAAAAAGCTGTAAGGTCTCGCAACGCAATGCAACGGTTGTCCATGACGAGTGTATTGGGCACCTTTGCACCTGGTATGACGCGCGGCTGGTTATTTGACTGGTTGTGTGTGTACCTATTTATCTGAATTTTCTGTTATTAATTTAAATTTGTGTAACTTGACATGTTTTTATTAAATTTAAACCATTGTATTGTAATTTCATGTTACTTAAGTATACCACAAAGAGGTAGATATTATTATACATATTTGTTTAAACTGCAGTTTTGTGGTCGGCTTGCAGTTGACGCTTAGTTCATCTGCAGTGGCTTCTGTACACTTGTACGAGTATGATCAGAAAACGGGATCAAAATTCGGTTACGGGTCGAAGAAGGGGAAAAGGAAAATATTTCTATTTTTTTTAACAAAGATAAAAAGGAATGTTGTTGATTCTAAATATTCTGCTGGCACGGTGAAATTAAACTAATTTGCAATCTGTTTATAATCGATATTATCTAGGAATTTATGAACGCTAAACGACTGGACGAATTTCGATGAAATTTGGTATGTTAGCTGAACCTTGGGAATAACACATAGGTTACTTTTTAAGAGACGTGGGATGTGGTTTGGTCGTTTCTTATCTTACTAATTTATTAACGCGAAAGTTTGTGTTTGGGGTCAAAAAAGGTTTAAGCTGCATACCAATTTAACGCGAGCGAAGCCGCGCCCAAAAGCTAGTACATCATATAATAAAGACCTTACCTCCGCCACCGTACTGGGTCTGCGTGGGAACTACGGCTCAAGCCCACTCATTCTGAGAGGAGGCCTGTGCCCAGCAGTGGGCAGTATACAGAGTGGTTGATGATGAATAAAGACATTTGTTTTTTGGTAATTTCGATGGGAATTTTGTGTTAATCAAAACTGTCTCTAAGTATGAATTAATCATCTTCCCAGCCTATACACGTCCCACTGTTGGGCACAGCCCTCCTCTCAGAATGAGAGGGCTTGGGCCGTAGTTCCCACGCGGGCCCAGTGCGGATTGGGAACTTCGCACACACCATTGAATTGCTTTGCAGGTTTGTAGGTTCCCTCACGATGTTTTCCTTCACCGTATAGCTCGTGGTAAATTTCAAACGTAAAAACATGAATTTCGAAAAACACAGAGTTGCGAGCCGGGGTTTGAACCCACGATCCTCTGCTTGAGAGGCGATAAGTCAAACCACTAGGCCACCACTTTTTAAACACATTATCGTAATCACAATTTGAATAATTATGGTCCGTAATGTAACTAGTCATTAACAAAACTTGTTTTGTAAACATCAAAACGCGATTAGCTGCAATTTGAGGTTATTTCTTGCTAGCTATGAATAGACATTCCTTGAATGTAGTTATGTTATTATGAAATATTATTTAATAAGTATAATTAGACCAGCTTGGTTGGATAAGTTTGACAGGATACCCGTCGACACGGCAATTTACAACAAGGTCACTCACTTAGCCATAAACAAAAACATAAACTGTATTAGTTTTTTGTTTACAATGCGGCAGAATTTCTAGAAGTCATCATCATTATTATTAGCCGAAAGACGCTGCTCTGTGTCCAGAAATAAATAAATTAAAGTGTTGTATCTTAGAACGGTTTTATCCGTGGACAGCATTGTAATTAAAAAAAAAACCTTTAAGTCTCGATGTAAGCCAGTGCATCCATACAATAATTTTCCTTTGTTTCCGCACCTTGAGAATCAAACCGTCACTAAATGAAATATGTCAGCTCGCAAAATTAAACCATGCGATGCGTCATTTTTGAGAAGTGATTGTTTAGTGACGGTTAAATTTGATTATCAAGATTTTAATGGAATAGAACTAGTAAATTGACAAGATTACATTTTTTTAACACCTGTAAATTACTACAGGAATCGAAAGAGTTTTGCCTCCTGAACATGGGAAAATATTTATTATAATTTATTTCTCCATATTTAAAAATTTGCCAACACTACCACAGAATAGACATGTTTCCTTGCCTTTTTCACCAGAAAAAAGAGCTGTCATAAATTTGACAACATCTACGTCAGATTTACGTGATCTTTTTTTTAATAGAGACTAGACAAAAGTAATGGATCTATTGTGTGCTAGTTTTGGAGTTATGCCCTTTTAGAATAAGCACATCTTGAAAAAAATGTAATAAATTAATTAATAATCGTAGCGGAATTTTAAAAATATCAGCGTCTTTCTTTTTCCAAACAGAATATAGAGAACGAATCTAATTATAGTCTTAGAAATATGAAATCTTGTCAATTAGAGAATGATATTCACCAACCAGAATTAATAGATCACGCGAGCGAAGCCGCAGGTAGAGACTAGATTAAATAAAACTGGTAGCGGATAGTTAATTGAATCTCCTATCACTCAATCGGTTCATTTAACGTAGGCCGCCATTGTGCAATCAACGGAACCGTGGAAAATGATGTGAGCAAACCATGACGGATTATGTGTACAATTTGTTAATTTGTAGTTGAAAATGTTATCTACATGTTTAATCAGGTAGTTATTAGGTTTCCGTAGTCAGTAGGAATCTTTTATAGCTTTGCTATGTTTTTTGGTTATATGATAGAGTAAAATAAGCAGGCGGGTCAGCTGATGGACAGCAATCACCGCCACCCAGACACTCAAGTTGAAATAAGGATAAGGACGTAGGCTTTGAGTGGGCTTGTCGTCGGCATCGTGTCTATTGTGCCCGTGGTTAAACTCACATACTTCTAGCACTAGAAGGTTGTACTTCCACTGTAGCATTGATGGGTATCAATGCTACAGTGGAAGTATCTACTCATACGCCCGTACTTTTTCATAAAAACTGACCCGTGGTTGACCTCTATCTCACCTGATGTTAAGTGCAGATGAGGTCAAAGGTGTCTCACTGATTCAGTAACAGCCTATTAAGTCTTGCCTTGAATAGCCCTAGGAACCCACCAGATAATCCTACTAATATCACAAATGTGTGTGTGTGTGTTTGTGTGTGGGTGTCAATGAGTGTGCGTGCATGTATGTGTTGGTCCGTCCTTTACGCTAAAACAGCTGGACGTATAGATAAAATATGTAAAGCTGGATGTCTGGAATAAAAAATAGGCTACAGTAGACAGTACGAAGGATGAAGATAGTTTATTTACATACAGTAAAAATGGAGGGCCTGGTTATGCATTGCTAATGGACATATGCCTCCCCCAAGGCTCTCCACTCAGACTGGTCTTGTGCTTTCCGCATCCAACGCGATCCCGCGATCTTAACCAGGTCGTCGGTCCATCGTGTTGGAGGCCTACCGACAGCTCGTCTCCTGGTCCGCGGACGCCATTCGAGAACCTTCTTTTTTGGCCATCAATCCTGCGAGCAATGTGCCCAGCCCACTGCCATCAGTTTCGCAATTCTTCGGGCTATTTTTCTCATCATTTCTGATTCTATCCCGCAGAAACCCCGAGCATAGATCTCTCCATTGCCCTTTGAGTGAGTTCCTCATGAGATGAAGATGACCAAAAAAGATGCGATGTGTTGAAAGATGAAGATATGTTATAGCATAAAGTTGAAGTGTTAAATTCTATATTTATATTATCTTTGCTTGACGCTGCGCCCGTTATCAAAGGGCAGCAAATCGCACTGTTAATGACTACACATGTAATTGTATTTGTCACAATCAGTGATAAAGCTACGTCATTATCAGATAACACAGCGAAACACTGATTGGTACAAGTAGTCGTGAAATTCGGCCGGTGTTTACCATCAGCGGTGGTCTAGGGTACCCGGGGGCGGCCGGCTGCGTCTTCAGGGCTGATTGGTATTCGAGACCTCTGCTGATCCTGGAGGGATCGATTTTTTATCTAATTTTTATTTTTAATCTTGATCGATTTGGGTAATTAATCGGCGCGTTGGCCGAATTCTTTGGGTGATGCATTCTTGTTTCCACTTTTTGCTGTAGAATTTTATTTTATCACGTTGGCGGTTTTTATCCATTTCGTTCTTTTATAACGATTCTGTTACTTTATTCATATGTATCTACGCATTTCAAAATTTCTTTTAGTATTCAAGAAAGAAAGAAAATACATAATATTCATAACAAATATTATAAAGACAACAATATTTTAAATATACAAAGTTATGTCTTCATATGCATATGTCACTGTTTCTCTTAAGTTGTGTTGTAAAGTACAATTCAATAGAATCTGTAAATTTTCTACATATTTAAGACACCCTATCGTGGGCACACTTGATTATTATATGTCCCTGTTGTTGCAATTATCATCTAAAAGGAATCAAAAAAGAATAATAGTCACATCACAAAGCCTTAGGCAGCCCGGTGTTTATATTAGTAGGCTGGAAGTGTCTACAGGATTGTCAGATTCTATTGAATTGGAGTTTAAGTTAAATGGTTCCAACGGAAGACCATCGCCGGCTGTAAGGCCGACATGCTGAGATGGAACCATTTCGTGACAATTTGTCTCTATTTCCGACTTTCTCTTTTTAACCTCAAATGGCACGAATAAATGTAGTTCAACCTTATTTTCTATATTTGATTTGCGCTAGATGAAATTTAAATGGCTTTAGGATTTGTGGAGACGTGTCTCGTCATTTTTAGGGTTCCGGAGCCAAAATGGCAAAAACGGAACCCTTATAGTTTCGCCATGTCTGTCTGTCTGTCCGTCCGCGGCTTTGCTCAGGGACTATCAATGCTGGAAAGATGTAATATTGCACGGATATATGTAAACTATGCCGACAAAATGGTACAATAAAAAAATGTAAAAAAAATTTTTTTAGGATTTTTTTCCTATAGACGTAAAGTGGCGGTGTTTTTTTTTTCTCTTCCAACCCTATAGTGTGGGGTATCGTTAAATAGGCCTTTTAAAACCATTAGGGGTGTTCAAAGACGATTTTTCGATTTAGTAATTTGTTTGCGAAATATTCAACTTTAAAGTGTAAATTTTCATTAAAATCGAGCGTCCCCCCCTCTAAAATCTAAACCAGTGGGTGAAAAGTTTGAAAAAATTCAGGATGGTAGTAAGTATATCAAACTTTTAAGGAATATATAACGGCTAAGTTTGCTTGAGAATTATAAGTAGTTTAAGAGTAAAAATAGCAGCGTAAAGTATAAAATATACTTAAACTTGGAAGATTCCGCAAAAAATAAGAAATCCTTAGAACAATATTACTTAATTTTTTCGTTATGGCTACGGAACCCTATTTTGGGCGTGTCCGACACGCTTTTGGCCGGTTTTTTAGGGTTCCGGAGCCAAAATGGCAAAAACGGAACCTTTATAGTTTCGCCATGTCTGTCTGTCTGTCTGTCCGTCCGCAGCTTTGCTCAGGGACTACCAATGCTAGAAAGCTGCAATTTTGCACGGATATATAGGTAAACTATGCCGACATAATGGTATAATTAAAAATTAAAAAAAAAATTTTTTTGGGTACCTTCCATAGACGTAAAGTGGGGGTGTTTTTTTTTTCTCATCCAATCCTATAGTGTGGGGTATCGTTGGATAAGTCTTTTAAAACCATAAGGGGTATGCCCAGACGATTTTTCGATTCAGTGATGTCTTTGCGAAATATTCAACTTTAAAGTGCAAATTTTCATTAAAATCGAGCGTCCCCCCCTCTAAAAACCAAACCGGTGGGTGGAAAATTTTTAAAAAATTCAGGATGGTAGTAAGTATATCAAACTTACAAGGAAAACTATAACGGTTAAGTTTTCTTGAGAATTATTAGTAGTTTCAGAGTAAAAAGCAGCCTAAGGTATAAGATATACCTAAACTTGGAATATTCCGTACAAAATACGAAATCCTTAAAAAAATATTACTTAATTTTTTCGTAATGGCTACTGAACCCTATTTTGGGCGTGTCCGATATGCTTTTGGCCGGTTTTGTTTAATACAAATATAGGCCAGCGTTTGACCACAATCACGCCTGATGGTAAAGGTAAGCAAAGATGTGTACTAAGATAGAGCCCCTTCACCCTAGATTTGAAGACGACCAGATTGTAGCGATCAGGGAACACAGAAACCGGCAGGGCGTTCACTCCTCAACTGTCCGGATAATAAAGATGTGATGGGGTAACAAATAAAATGACCAAGTGCGGGTAGTTCGTGATACGAGTGCCGGTACTATTAGTGATCAAGTGCGGGTAGTTCGAGGGACTCGCGTTGCTAGGCAGACTTGATACCCCACACTTCAGTCTACTCGTGACCACGGCCACTGTAATGTGATTGAAACGTCGAAGTAAATATTACTCGTGTGTTTTAGCGTGATAAGTCCCGTTGTGGTATTTTGACTATGAGTGAAAATCACGAAAGTTTAAAACGTTACAATAAAGGACGACCGAAATTCCTAGTGGATATTGATAATAACTGTAATAGTAAACGATGTCGAAAATATAAACTGAAACATTGCACAGAAAAACCAGAAAAAGAGACCAGCGCTGGGTAACGAACCCAGAAACAGAACTCCATTGGAACTATCCGCTCACCCGGATAAGAGATGTCGCTAATAAGCAATCAAATTAACATTGATTTTTGGAGACTTTTTGTATGGAGTGCTAAAAGTTTCTCGATGAGGGCTAAAGCATAGATGTCGCTAGTGTCGCTACTTAAGTGACTAAATAAGAAACAAAAAAGCTGAGATATATGGTGCATAGAAGAAATTTGTGTCTGTACTCCTGTCCAGTGGTGGTGTAGCGGTATAGCACGCAGCACGGAATGCTGAGAACCTGGATTCGATTCCCAGCGCTGGTATTTTTTTCTGGATTTTCTATGCATCTATGTTTCAGTTTGTATTTTCGATATGAATTTTACGGGTTAACCGTAAAAGTAACAAAATTTGGAGTTAAAATAAAAAATACAAAAATACCCCAAAAACCAATCTTAGTAAACGATGTCGCAATGTACAGGTATGTTCCTGGAGACATGCGACCTGCAAAGCATTACTCGTACAGAGAGACAAAGACCAGCTTCAATGCGATTTACTTTAAATAATTTAATTACAATGCAATAGTCTAACCGATTAATCAGGCCTAACTAGTACAGCTGCCAGACCTCCCCCCCCGCTGCACACGCTTAAGGCAGCGTTTACACCAGAGATGTGTTGCGAGGAATGTGTTTTTCATGAACCAATAGAAACGCTTCATTTAGCTATCCTCTCCTCTAGAGAAACAACTGAGCGGAGCGAGGATGTAAATGAAGGGTTTTTTGGTTCATGAAAACCAAATTCCTCGCACAGTTCTGGTGGAAACGCGGCCTAAGGGTACAGCCACGCTTAGCAGTGAATAGCAGTGGCGTGACCTCGTTAAATTTGGATTTCTAGCGAAAAAAGTTTTTGGTAATTAAATTAAAATAATTAAAAATTTCATTTTTATTGCAAGCTTTTTTTTGTGACTGTACTTTTTGTCGACTTTACTTGCATTGTCACCCAAACTATATTGGCATACCAAATTTAAAATCGATGCCGAATCGATCGATGTATTGTCACGCAATTTACATAAGTATGCTAAATTTCAAGTCGATCCAACTACTGGAAGTTGGTCGAATTTAACTTGCAAGATTTGACTACAGACAGACAGACCGACAGACAGACAGACAACGGGACAGGTAAAACTAAATAAAAGCTTGTAAAAAAACGTACTAGGGTAATTGGACAAATCACTGTACTCAGTAAATGAGTACAGTGAAATGAAATTTAAATAATTGACTGATGATTATTTTGTCTGTACCATTAAGTACCTATTTGTTTATATTTTAATTGTTATTTTTCTTTTTCAGTGTATTTAATTGTAATTTTACATTTCCACATTCTGTGACTGTAATTTTTTATTGTTTTAATTAAGTATTGACATATTTTGTCCTGTTGTTGTGGACTAATTTTTATTTTTTATTTTATTTTTATTTTGTATTTAATTTTATCGTCTTGACATTGTACCTAATTTTAACTTTTTGACCATGTTTTACCCAGGATTATTATTATTATTATTATTATTTTTAAATTTAATTCTATTTTTATTTTGGCTGACAATGTTTTTTAATTTACCGCTATCATATACCTATTACTATTATTATTATTTTGTATACAATGTGACGATCCTTTTGTGAATTTCTTATAATTACCTGACATGTATTTATAATGTATTTTTTCATTAGGTAATAAATAAATCTATCTATCTATCTATTGAATAGATCAGATGCGAAGAATTTATTTTCACCAAGCTGGAAATCATTTTATTACCTACATTTAGTCCTAAATGCGGGTAATTAATCCGAGTTTTCATTTAGGACCAAATGAAGGTTAGGTATATTAAAATGATTTCCAGCTTACTGGAAATTAAATAATTCCACAAAAATTTTAAACCCCCTGTTTCGCCATCCATTGATTATATTTATCCGTCAATTAAAATTAATCAATAGGTGGTGAAAGAGCCCCTAAGGATCTTATTTTACCTATGTATACCTAACCCGTCCCAACTTAAGACGATGACGTAGATGTTTTGCGAATGAGAGTGATAATTATGTTGTGTTATGAATTTGTATACATCTGTTACCAAAAATAAAGACTTGTGAGTACTTGTGACTGCTTAAAAAAGATTTTAGATGCAACTTGTCAATTTTACGTTTCCTTTCATTTTTATTTCCAAAAGTACTACATAAAAAGGAAAAAACTAATTTTTGCAGGATATCTTTTGTTGTACATCTGTCAAGAACCGAGTACTGCCTTTTCGCAACGTAACGTTTGGCAACCTGTTTCATTTCGCGAACTCGAAAACTGTAAATATTTCTGGATTTATTTCAGGGCCATCGTGTAGAACCCTTTAGGTTAGATTAGGTTAGTTTTATAAAAATCCTGAAATATTTACAGTTTCAGAAATATTAAACAGTTGGGAAATGAAAAGTTGCGAAATGAAACAGGTTGCCAAACGTTATTCGCCGAAACATTAGTAAACCCTCAAGAACCATTTTATCACGAACGCGTGGGTGCATCAAGCTGAAATTAATATCAAAAACTCAGTTTCATTAAAAAAACTGGCCTGTTGCCGCATGTCTGTGCAGAATTCGTTTATCGCTATCCCGCGGGAATTAAGCAAATTTTCCGGGATAAAAATGATCCTATGTGCTTCCCTGGAACTTAAAGTATCTGTATACCGAATTTCATCAAAATTGACAAGATTTTTTTTTAACCCCTGTAAATAACTACAGGAATCGAACATGGACATGAACATGGAAAAAAAAAATATTTTATTTCTCCTTATTCAAAACAATACAAAAAAATAAAAAATATATCTGAATATGCCAACACTACCACAGAATAGATATGTTTCCTTTGCCTTATTCACCAGAAAAAGGAGCCGTCATAATTTTGACAACGTCTACGTCAGATTTACGTGATCTTTTTTTTTTTAAGAAAGACTAGACAAAAGTAATGGATCTATTGTGTGGTAGTTTTGTAGTTATGCCCTTTTCGAATAAGCACATCTTAATTTTTATCGTAGCGAAATTTTAAAAATATCAGCGTCTTTCTCTTTCCAAACAGAATGCAGAGAATGAATCAAATTATAGTCTTAGAAATATAAAATCTTGTCAATTGGTTCCGCTGGTAACAAACAAATAGAGTTATAAACTTTCGCATTTATAATATTCGGGATTTAGTAATTCTCTCGTCTTAGCTTCGATTCCTCGACCATGGAATAACACCCTAAACATGTCTAAAGCCAAAGACAGACACGTCACGCCTTAAGCCCGGCTCCGCCGTGTACAAACAGCTTTAATCAGAAGGGACCGCAACAAAATAATAACACGGAGATAAATCGACTTTGGGTCCGTAATGTTTATTATTACAGGGATTTCATACTCTAAGATGCCAAAAGATGTGTTAATGTTGTATTTGGGCGTTTTCAAAAGAGGATACCCTTTTTTTTTGAAATTTTGGAAAAAAATAGTTTTTCCTACTCAGAATCAAGAGCACAATCGATTCCGATCGTTTAAAAAAATGACCCCATTTTTTCATACAAAAATTTATGAGTCAGTTTTGTCACGCCCATACTGTAGGTACTGAGTGTATGAAAAAAACGTCGCAAAAGTGTCATTTTATAGGGACATTTTTTTAAACTATCGGAATCGGATGTGCTCTTGATTCTGAGTAGGAAAAACCATATTTTTTTTTCAAAAAAAGAAAGGGTACACTTTTTTGAAAACGCCCTTTTTCATTTATGATGGTTTTGAACTTCTTAAATGTTTTCTAGGTTGAGTGCATGTGTGTAAAATGGTAATAAAAATGTTTTAGTCACGTCAAATTTGATAGATGGACGCCTGGAATAACACACAGGCTTATAATAATCCCGATATTCCCACGGGATCCATGTCATCACCATCAGCTCTACCTTCTTCTAGTTAGTCTGCTAAGATATATGTGTGTGATATATATACAGGGCGTCCCACGGAAAGTTCCTTAAATATTGTACATGGAACGTTTTACAGAAAGAAGACATTATTTAAATTTAAAAAAACAATTTAAACTGCATTCATAGGTTTTTAAATAATAACATGGTTGAACCGGGAATTGAACCCGCTACACGACAAAAAATACCCTGTAGCTTTGTCATACTGATCGAAAGGCTTCATGATAAGGATTATTTTTTGCTAAATAACATAGTGTCAGAAATAAAAGGAAAACCATGAATTCGGGACAAGATGGCCGCCGAGATCCCCAGATCTAACCTATGTTATGTAAAAAAATTCAAAAGAAAAAAAAGGGGTCCACTTTTGAACCTCCCCCTTAGAATGTCACAATGGACATAACTCGTTGATTCTGGTTGTACAAGAAACTAGAAAGATATGAAGGTAGCTCTTATGTAGGTACCATCAGCCAAATATGTGGTCTACCACCTTAAAGTTGATAATCGTTTGCATGTCATAAAACAATAATGCCAATAGACATATTCATTTGATAGGATCTTGTTTAAAAATTGATAGACCACTTATTTGGCTGATGGTACAACCAATAAGAAACGTCTGAAAATCTTTTTTTAACCCCCGACGCAAAAAGAGGGGTGTTATAAGTTTGACCGCTATGTGTGTCTGTGTGTCTGTCTGTGGCACCGTGGCTCTTAAACGGGTGGACCGATTTGAATGCGGCTTTTTTTATTTGAAAGCAGGTATTCTAGCAATGGTTTTTAGATATGTTTTATCAAAATAGGTTAAGCCGTTTTTGAGATATTGAACTTTTTATGTCAGTATATATTTATATTAAGTAGTAACCATCTAACATTATACCCACATTGCATACATTTTGCTTAAGAGAGGGGCTCTGCTAACACATTATTCATGTATACCTACAAATTTTCATGGAACCATCGCTGCGTTTTTATTTTTAGTAAAATCCCAAAATTTTATACCAACGGCCAGTTTCAATGCCTCACGCAATGCCACGGGCAAAGCTAGTCTTTATATGAAGCACTCAAACTTATAAGACACACCTTTACGTTCAAGCACCCTCGACTCAGTCGAGTACTTCGAAGAGTTCCTAAGTGGAGGGGGCGACACCCGTGTCACACTGGAACATGATACAGTTCCAAACCGTCATAAAACTCTAGCTTATTTATTGCCAAATAGCACCTTGTCGTTTTCTGTTTTGCAGTCGTTATCCTGCTAATTTTATAATGTCAGAGTTTGTGAGTTGGTTTTGGTTGCGCCTCCATAAAATGGCTGGATGGATTTTAATGAATGGGTCTTGAAATTTTAAATTTTAGACAGTTATTCTTCACACAACCTCAATGAAGACCACGATATAAATTTTGGGAATTCCCAGGGGAATTTTATAAAATCCCGGAATTTCAATTGTACCAAGATCGAATAGTTTACGCGTGCGAAGCTAGTTACGCTAGTTGTCTAAGTATTCGAGTGGCAATATAAGTGTTAGCAAACCGTTTTAAATACTTAACCACTTGTGATTGTATTGAACAGCGGTGATTGTGGAAAGGGGTCGTTCAGTACGTCAACTTGACGAGTTGGTATCGGTCTAGGTGCCCTAGAAGGTTGGTATACCGGTTCGAGACTGCTATCGACTTTAGAGATGACGAAATTTTTATCTTGACTAAAAAGTTTTTTGTTTTTTTTTTTTGGTTGGAGGTTTTTTATTTTATTTATTTATTTATCAATAAAAAAATTAAAGCATTGCAGTTAGAAAACCAATGCACTGTAAAATTCAAATGTAAGCAAAAATTTAAAAAATACATAAAACTCAAGAAAAACATACAAAAAAAAACTACTGCTGGTGCTTGGCAGGCACTTTAAGTGTACCTGTAGGTTTCCTTTTTTTCTGAATTAGGTAGCTTTGGGTTCTTCTTATTTATTCTCAGTCTTAAGCGCTCATAGATTTTTGAATAAAGAAAAAGTGCTCCTATTTTTTTGTCAGTTTTGTGTTTTTTTTTCTACTATGAAGTTATTTATTGTCATAAAAGAGACATAAAAATTGTATGGGATAAATTTTTTCTTTGTCAAAATCAGTAGTGCTCGAGATTCTGTAACTGTGTCCTACATTCAAAAACATAATTGGAGTATGTAAATAAAGTCTCGTAATATCAAAATTTACTAATTTTGAAATATAAATTTCAGGTCAAATAACCAATTAAGGCAAGCTTGGACTTTTTAACAAAAAAGTGGGCCCTTTTTTCAATTTTGGAAAAATATGGTTTTGCCTACTCAGAATCAAGAGCATGATCTATTCCGATAGTTTAAAGAAGCAGTTTTGGGACTTTTTTTCATACTTACACTCAGTATGGGCGTCACAAAACGGACTCATTAAATTTTGTATGAAAAAATGAAATACATTTTCAAAGAAAAAGTACACTTTTACCAACACACTACACACTACCAAACACTTACACTTGTACCAAATGTTTTCTCCTAACTAGGTTAGCTGGAAGAGATCCCTTTTTAGGGATAAGCTCGCCTTTGTTCTCCTCTCTGTGTATTTTTATTTTTATGTGCAATAAAGAGTTTACATACATACATACTTTTTTTTAAAACGCCCGCTTACGCCTGCCGCCCTCAAAGTTAGAGCTCTCAAGCACTTATGATCTGAAAGTAGAGCGACACCGAAGCCATGTAGCGCTTCATTTCATGCATCAATATACATCTTTTGGCTGATGATGATAATGATTCAAGGCACTATTCGCAACGACGTAAAAATCAATAGTGTAATGTATCAAAGTACCTAATTCTTGAGTGTTCGTGGTTAACATAATAAATAATGTGATGTGGGTACAGTTGAGCGAATGGATTCGCGTCTGGGTTCATGTTACTCGAAATTAGCCCTGGACGGGTCGACTCACTCACTGAACGCGTGAGTCATTGAGTGAACGGTACTCGGCCGATAGTGTTTTGTTACCAACTTTGTTTTGCCGCTTATCTCACGATGCCAATACTTAACTATAGTACATAAGGGTGATTTTGCGACGGCTTTCAGTTTTCAGACTGTAAATGTTACTATGTTACCAAGTGCGCTTTGCAGTTGCGTGGAGAAACACAACTTTTTGTAAAGGTTGCTAAGGATAATTTTGCTGTAACTTTGAGATTTTGGAGAGAAGAATCAAGTTTGTAAATTATTGAACACGTTGCTGAAACGGGATTGGTGTTGCCAGTTTAGAGTTGGAAGGCTTAAGGAAGCTGGAATTTTTAACCAATTATACCTGTTTTATAACGTTTTAAACTTTCGTGATTTTCACTCATAGTCAAAATACCACAAACGGGACTTATCACGCTAAAACACACCCCACACTTCAGTCTACTCGTGACCACGGCCACTGTAATGTGGTTGAAACGTCGAGGTAAATATTACTCGTGTGCTTAGAGTGATAAGTTAAATCCCATTTGTGGTATTTTGAAAATACCGTACCAGTTTACCGATATTATAATGCTTTGAAAACTACCATCTTTGTTTAAGAAAAAAAAAAACTGACTTTGATTTTTAATTCTGTTTCAACTGCATTGGTCATCAGTATAGAGTTTTAATAATTATTAGCAGGTCTTAAATTCACACGTAAGTAACAATATGTCTGCCTCCTACCACCATCCATTTTCACCATCACCATCCATTGACTAATTTTATCTGACGGAATGTAATGCCGTCTCTGTTTATTTTGTTCGAACAGACGGAGACGGGATCACATTTATTCGTCAAATAAAATTAATTAATGGGTGAAACAGCCCCTAAATTGCTTTAAATGTGAGCTGGGCATAATTTGAGACTATGGTAAGGACATAAACCCGGATTTTTAATCCCATGGAAAAAATTTAAACAAAGTTTCGTCATCGTCCAAGTGACATTTGAGGGGATCTCAAGGTACGGGACAGCTAGAAAATATATAAAGTTCTGTTGTTACCATGTTTTCTCTATATAATTCCGATAAAAAGCCAACTACGGGAGACAAGTTATAAGTCTTCCTTTGACGATAAAGGAAAAACAAGGGAAAACGTAACAAGTAACAACTTAACTACAATAAAACATAACAAAAATGACAACAATAAAAAAATAACAGAACAAGAGTCACTGTAAAACGATTACGAATTCAGTCTCGAATGTTAGTGCATTGACTGACGTCTCGCGTCTAGCGGCCCACACATTGTGGAAAAGTAATAAAATATTGAGCATTGAGTATTGAGCTTAAAAACCCGGGCGTAATACCAGGACAATAAATAAAATTATGCATACGAAAACAGTCTTCTCTTTGTAAATTAACTAATTCGGTGTAATTGCTAAAATAAAGATTTCCATCAAGAAGTTAAAATATTCTGACAAATGTGGAAACAATAAATATCTTGAATTCCGCAAATATTTTTCGATAACGGCAACACTTTTGTTTACATTTTTTCCGTGGGATTAAAAATCCGGGTTTAGGGTAGCTTTATCCCGATAAGTTGGACAGTTTCCACGGGATGCGATATACAAATTGTTTGCAGACAAAGTCTTGAGCAACAGCTAGATATCTATCAGTGATAACTGGCCCCTGTACAACAACAATTACAAGTGCTACAAATCGACATAATTCGTTAAATCCTTGTTTTTTTGCTTCGATTAAGCATATATCTATCCCTCAATATAACAGGAACTTAAGAGGCACTAGTAAGACTGCCCCTCACACCATGTCCAACGTCCATATTCCAAAAAAACTTCATTTTTTTTAAAAACAATCGAAGAATGTCAAGATGGCCACATTGGTCCATTTCAAGTCAGTATTCCGTCATTCCATACTATGGCACACTTCACTTTCTCGGCTACGTAGGTACCTAGTGATTATATTTTCTTAGAACTAGGTACTTACAGTATATATCTTTCAACTACAATACAATATACCTATTGCATTTCCACCACCTACTTACATAGTATTAGTTGCTTGATATAAGTTAGAGGAGAAGCGAGGTATTAGTTGCTTGATATAAGTTAGAGGAGAAGCGAGGTAAAAATACTTACTGTAAAAAGATCATTTCATTGATATTAACTTCCACAAAGTAACATATGAATCAATCAATTTATTCTCTTTGGCTGTCAGTCGAAAATATACTCAAGAACCTTCAAGAACATAATATAGCCGCCGTTAAGTATTGATAACTTGGTAGGTTTGTATAAAATTGCATAAACTTTAAAAATAATAAAAGACGAAATACATTTAAATAAGACGTTAACCTACCAATCTATAGATAAATCCATCAAAAAAGTTCCTCTAAATTAAAAGTTCCGTCGAAAATTATGTCAAATGACAAGTATGTCTTTCGTTCATTATCCTTTGTAAACATTATGAATTTTGACACGTTCTCGTATTACGTTATCTGTGGCCACGTTCCATTTTCCATCCACTAGCACACCCTCGGAGCTAGCAACCCTTCGCGCATGCGCGTTGGGCTGGTCGATACGCTGTCGGCGTCAGTAAGCGGCGCGCCGTCCTGCGAGCGCGCCGCCCGCCACCATGCGAGCCTTGCTCGTACTCGGTATCTTAGCTGCTGTGAACATCAGCCATGCAGAGAAGAGTAAATTCTGTAAGTAGACCATTCTAGAACCTTCTGGTGCATTCCCTCTTCAATAGCCCTTCTGTCGGATAAAAGTTGACGCGGCAATTGGCGTTCAAGCGCGTTCAGTGTTCTTTTCGGTTTAGATATATCGCCTGTAAGTCTTATTAAAGCATGTGAGGAAGTTTTGTTAATTTTACACAATCCCTGTTTTTTCTGTACTCCGGTAATATTATGTCGGTTAAAAGTTAACGCGGCAATTGCTTCTAAGCGCGTTCTGTTCTTTTCAATTTAGGCATTTGGGCGCTTGTTAATATTGTCGAGGCATGTGGGGAAGCTTTAATGGTCGTGGGAAGGATATGGGGTCATCAAAATCTATATTAATCTTAACAGCAGTAACATTAACAGGTGAAACAGTGTACTGTATGTAGGCTACTCAATTCAGTGAGACAAGATTTGGGTCTTGACCGGATTCGGAACACTTAAGATTTTTAGAAAGAAGTTATAGCAGTGTTTTTGCTATATAAAGAAAAAAGCGTTTCTGTTTTATTAGTTTTAATTAATTTGTAAACAATACAAGATTTATTATCATTAAAAGATAAAATAACATTTCGAACAACAATTTATTTGATACCCGATAACCTCTTACCCACGCGTATTTTGTCTAGACATTACTGAAATACTTGTTGAGTTTCTGCCATCCCTCGCTCAATTTACTCGCTATTTTGTCCACGGGGCCTGGTCCTCCACAATGCCGCGGGGCCCCGGCCAGGAGTATGGTCTCCCCTGGCCCAAGTTTAACGGTCTTCTCTAAGTTGACGTGAGATCCAGAGGAGAAGCTGGAACCAGCAGAACCTATGGCTACTGTCATTGTAGTCGGGAGACCTGGCATCCTGGAGAGCTGGACTTCAGTCTGGCCCTTCCCTAGATTTGACACCACCAGGAGCGAGCCGGCACCACCCCATCTTAAAACTGCTAAGGCATCCCCAAGGCGTTTTATCTGAAATATAATCGATATTTATATTTGAAGTACGCCTTATACTTTAATTATGGTACTATGAAAAGACTGAACTAAGCTTATTGAGAAAGAGAGACAGAGAAAGTTAACACGCAAGTATTCTTCTTCATTCAGAATAGTTAAGAAAGCAAGTAAGCTGCGGTGATTTCACGGCTGTGTTATGTATGGCAAGAATAGTAAGACAGCCGGTAAATTATTTCTAAGCACTTTAGACTGGCAACGCGTCTGCAATTCTCTGATGTTGCGTGAGTCTGTGGGCGGTGGTGTTCACTTACCATCAAGTGACTATTTTGTTCGTTTTCTATCCTAATTCAAATTCAATTTAAGAGTATACTTCTGCTCTTCATTAACTTTAAACATCCTACAAATCGTCACATTTCTGAAATTAATTTACTTTATGATTACCTCAGCATGAGGTCCAATAGCTGGCGACTTCCTCATTGCCGCCGCGATTTTGACGACTCCAACATGGCTACCTTCATTTGAGAACTGAGTTTTGGCGTTAGCGTATCTGTAGTTAGGAGCTAAAGGCAACCATGGCTCTCCAGCTGTAAACCCAGCATTGGTAGAATCATCCCATGGGAAGGGTGCAGCTGATGGGTTACCAGGATTAGGCCAGCAGGCTTCCTTCGAGGCCCATTCGAGGATAGCATCAGCAGCGCCTAGTTCGTCTCCTTGTTGAATTATGGCGGCTCCGGGTAGAATGAGGCTTAGAAGATTGATGGCGTCTATCATGTCGCTGCCGTATCTTGATGTGATACGGTTTGCTTCCGGTGAACTTGTCTGCAAGAAGTTGGGAGTTAGTAGGTCACGCAAGACTGCATGCGAGGATGTTGTGGATTCAGCGGGAATAGATACCTAGCACATCTAGTTATATCGATAGATATATATCAAAGTCAAAGTCAAAATATCTTCTGAACCTATATATACCTTCTGAATTAGAAAAGTTGAAAAAGTCATTTCAAAGTTTAATATCTTGGTTAAACTAGCTCTCGATTAAAAAAATACATCGCCATTGGTTCGTCCGTTTGAGAGCTACGATGCCGCAGACAGATAGTCAGACAGACAACGATTTCAAACTTATAACACCCCTCTTTTGCGTCGGTGGTTAAAAATACATTATAAACAGGTGTGCGATAGTTAAAAGAAATTTAGAAAATACTCATTAACTGCATATAAGTAATGTAACGTATAAATTAATTATGCACTCCTTTACCTTCCAGAACAGAATCCCAGAATAAACTTTATATTTTCCCCAGCAATTCTCTAATTTTCTCCAAGTTGTTAAAAATATCAGCGTAAAATTTAGGAAAATAAAAACAATTTATCAAATACCTAAATAGTGAAATATAACTAAAATGTCAATGTGATAAAATCACAATTAATTCACAAAATGTGATAATTACGTTTAGGCTTCCTAAAAAGCCTTAACCTCATGCGCTAGCGCGCTTAGTCGGCTGACCTGTGGTTATTCCATAATTAGGTTGTTTAATTAAGTTTCAGTTAACATGAAAGCGATCTGACTCTGACCTAATATACTTTGGGTTTTTTAATCCGTCAATTTATCGTCGTATGAAAAAACTCTATTCGCTTTGGAAAAAACAACCGAAGAGTGCGAGTAACTATAACAAGCAAAGTGCTCCTGAGGTCCCCTACCTTTGGTGTTCGTTTGATCCACCCGGGGGTATACACCCTGTATAATAATATGATATTTGGTATCGGTGGTAGATTTTTTTTGACATTCATAAGTGCTTGTTATAGCCTAAATTGAATAAAGTTGAAACAATAATATTCGAAGTAAAAATACAAGGACCAAATATTATATGAAACATTTTCTGCGAAACGAAATTCTATGAAATTTCTGTCTGCGAAAGAAGGGAACACCCCATTTTCTGGTATTATCCCCGAGACAGTGCGGAACGTGGGAGGCCTATGTCCAACAGTGGACATCCACGGCTGATATGGACGTCCTATGTAATGTAATAGGTGGAAACCATAACGCACTTGCCAAGTCGGAGCCATGTATTGAGGCGCATTCAGCAAATCAGCATAGAATGCCAGAGCTAGTTGTGGAGCCGAAGTACTCCTTGATGATGACAGAGCCGAGCTGATCACGCTGTTGGCGCCTATGCTCTCGTCACCATAATAATTCGCAGCCTCTTCTTGATCTAGAGAAGATTGGACTAATATTACCCTGAAAAAGACATGTTTGAGTAAGGGATTCAGAAATTTAAGTCTACAGGGATAGAAAAACACAACAGTATACAGGATGGCTCATTTAGATCAGTCAGTATGGAAAGTCTGTAACTATAACGGTGGTGTATGGTTCTGTCATTGATTTTAGTTACAAGAAAAACTGCATTCATACATTTTAATAAAGCTTATATTCAGCTCGGGAATCGAAACCGGACGTTTTGTAAAATAAAACTTACATTATTAAAGAATATGAAATATAACACATTTTATTTATTCGAGACACCATATGTTTCATAGTAACATTGATTGCTTATCTCCTACACTACCGATATCCAAATAGAAATGTGTGAAAGTTTTTTTCATCACACTTGCTCGTAAACATTGTCGTAACACGCAGGCTACCTTGGTTGCAACCCCCCAAATAAAACCCTTGACCTTAATGTGCTTGTCATGAAGCCCGTGGTCGGTAAATGAGTCATTGCCGGTACTAATTATCATGCCATGAAGCCCAAGGTCGGTAAATGAGTTTGTTACTGCATGGCGCGCTGCTGCTCCGTGCGCGCGCTGCACACGCACGCCATGCACATGCTGCGGATTGCCAAGAGCGCAATCTGCGGTATCGGCAACTTTTGATAAAATATTAGTTTTTCTTTTACAAATGTACAATTTTACTCGCAAATGTGATGAAAAACATTGTATGTCGCACGGGCGGTACTAGAATTACGAACATCGACTCATTAAAGCCCTCAATCTTCGACTTCGGGCTTCTAATAGACTCTCGTTCGTAATTCCTTATTTACCGCCCTTAAGACACAATGTACTATTTTTAAATGTATGAATACAGTTTTTCTTGTTATTAAAATCGATGACATGGTTCCTAAAAACAGATCTTCGTATGTCTTATAGTTTCAGACTTTCCCATATTGATCGATCTAAATGAGCCACCCTGTTACACACAGTTATTAGACGAAGATAATGTACATATAATATATTGTAACAAACGCTTGTGGTTGGCACCCTTTGCGATTTAATTAAAAGTTGTTATATAACTTAAAGTAAAACTTTGCATTGAGTCGTAATATCTTAAGGGTTTGTTTAGCCTCTTACATACTCGTAGAGGATCGTGGGTTCGATCCGGGTCTCGCGTCTTTGAACTGATTAAAGTGTATACCGGTGTGGTCTATATCAAGAGCAAATTTTTTATATCCAGTGATAATAATTATCATGATACAACTTACGGAGTTTCCAAATTGGATCCCCGTGAGCATGACATAGCTTCAGCAACTAGTTTCCTCAGGAGCTTCAGTCCACAACTCTGTGGCCTGAAGTCTGGGTTAAGCACCACTCCGTCCACTCCTCGCCGCAGCCAGGCGCACTGAGCTGATGCCATCGCTGCTGATAATCCTTCGGAGCAGAGGTTAAGCAAGGATTCATTGCCACGCACAGCGAAATACGCTTTGCGGGTGTCATCGTAGGACCATTGGTCTACTCCTTCTTCCAGCTAAAAGGAAACAATGTATTGGAAAAGTTGAACTATCTTCGACATTGTCATTCAAAGTTCGATATCTCAAAAACGGCTGAACCGATTTTAATAAAACATAGCTAAGAACCACCGCAAGAAAACCCACTTTCACGTGAAAAAATCTCATTGAAATCGGTGCGTCTGTTTGAGAGCTACGATGCTATACGCATACAGACAAACATTTGGCGTCAAATTTAGATATAACACTCTTCTTTCTGAGTGGGGGGGGGGGTTAAAAACGAAGATGCTTGTAACTGTGTCTTACCGGAGGGGGCTGGTCAGCAGATCCATCTGTCCAGACGACCCAGTCTTCGAAGCCATTCACTCGGTTGGCGCTGGATGTGAACCATTCGGAGTCCACACTAGCTGTCTGGAGCTGCAGTGTTGATACCACTTTCAGATCTATACAGAAAAATGGAGCTAATTATTGTAAAGTACAGGTCAAACATATCTTTACACTTGTAGCTGTCACTTTATGTTTGAACTTTGGTATAAAATTGTCAGATGGCATACCATGGCAAGGTAAAGATATCTTTGGCCTCAACTGTACCAATATTTAACTGACCAAAATTGAAATCATAATCATTACCCTGAAGACGTCCATTGATCAACAAATATAAACAATGACAAAATATAAAAAAAACCATACAAACAATATTATACAAGACATGTAGATGAGTTCTCCTCCATGCAGAGTTGAAGATAACTTACCTAATTTCTTTGCCTTTTCTATAAGACCATTGAACTGGTCCAGGCCTCCATATCGCTGGTCTATGCCCGCCAAATCTATAATTCCTGGCTTGGCACAGTCTGGACTCTTCGTACTAAGGGATGAGAGGAGGACAGCATCAGCTCCCAAGGCCCTGATGTAGCTCAGTTGCTTCGTTGCGCCTAAAATGTAAATGGAGTTTAGAATAATCTAACTAACTTAGAAAAGCTGAAATCTCCCGACATTGACATTTAAAAGTTTAATATCTCATAATAGGTTATGGTTTTTTGGAAAACCACGACTTTGTCACTTCAAAGTTCAATATCTCAAAAACGGCTAAACCTGCTTTGATGAAACATGTTTAAGAACCATTGCTAGAAACTCTGCTTTCAAATAAAAAAACCGCATTCAAATCGGTTCACACGTTTAAGAGCTACGGTGCCACAGACAGACACATAGACACACATAGTGGTCAAACTTATAACACCCCTCTTTTTGCGTCGGGGTTCGAAAAAAGATTTGCTTACAGTAACAGAAAAAAATGTTGTTGTAATAACTTGAGTGACTACAAAACTAAGGCCTACCTAGTTGCTAAAAGTTAGGTGATGTCTTACAAAATCTGTTTTGCAATATTATCATTTTTTTGGTTCCTAATTAGTAAATTTTGGCTAAACGTCAAGTAGTAGCTATCCTTTTTTTCAGTGCAATAACAATGGAACGTAAAAAATCGACTAACCTAGCAAATCCCCCAGCCCGTCTCCATCCGAATCCTTGAAAGAGTCCACCAGGACCCGGTAATATACAGCGCTGTTCCACCAGGCGCTCTGGCCCAGGGTCGTCTCCAACAGCAGCAGGGTCACGAGCGAAGGCAGCCACATCGTTATGCGCGTAAACACTGATTGAATGACTGACCTTCCTCTTGTAGAGATGTGCTGATAGAATTAAGCGGTATTAATGTAAAAAAACTTGGATGTATTTGAAAGGATCGGATTTCTAATTGTTAATAAATAATTTGAACATAAAACTAAGATTGGTTTTTGGAATATTTTTGTATTTTTTATTTCAACTCCAAATGTTTGTTACTTCACTTCCATTGGTAGTTTGTTATACATATCTGCACTCCCTTGACATAATACTCCTTTTACCGTAGCCAGTTTAATGTTTTAATCATTTTAGTTTGTTTTAGCTTTAATACAAATTATATTTGTGTGAAGGACGCAGCAGGGCTACTACGAAACTCGAAACTCGAAGTTCGTGTCGTGCGATCCCTCTGACACTTATACTATTTAATACGAGAGCAAGAGGGACCGCACGACACGAACTTCGAGTTTCGTAGTAGCCCTGCAGATTCTGTGTGCTTATGGCTGTATTATGTTAGGTACACTAGCCTGTTGTCCGGGATTCCGTCCGCGTAGAATTCGTTTATCCCTACCCCGCGGGAACTATTAAATTTTCCGGGATAAAAACTATCCTATGTCCTTGCCCGGGTCTCAAACTATCTGTGTACCGAATTTCATCTAAATCGGTTCAGTGGTTTAGACGTGATTATGTAACAAACATCCAAACCTGCAAACATCCATACATGTTCACAAACTTTCACATTTATAATATTAGTAGGATAGGATAGTCTCGTCTTTCGTACTTTTGTACGCGTCCTCTAATCGTTTTCCCAAACACAAGTCTTGTTCATGACACACATGTATATTAAAACCGTCACAAACTCATAATGCTGTAGGGGTCGTTAATAACCCGCTGCCAGAACCTTGCGTTTCTTGTGGACTCACGGTGCCCGCGACCCCCGGGGGTTGGAACCCCGGGGCCCCAACCCCCGCCCGGCTCCATTACCCCGAGCCGGTCAGAAACAATCGACGAACGACAGAAGGCCGATGAGTGATGGCGCGTATGTATATCTACTGTCACCAATTTTATGTTGTGGGTAACTAACGAAAAATTGGCTTTTAATAAAGTGTAACGTTTAAAGCTAGAAAGAGTAACGTTGTTGTTATGGGTTAGATTGGATTAGACTACATTATTTTCATTTATATTTAAGTTACAATATTTGTGATAGAAACATAAATGAATCATGAATTACGTACCTACCGAAAAACACTTTTTCAAGAAATAAAATTGTTCAAAAAAAAACTGACCGAATGTTGTGTCTTTCTGTTGTGAATGAATGTAACTATCTCTTTCTTTCTTTAACTTTTGATTGACTAACACAATTTACATTAGGTGCTTGAACTTAAAGTTTGAAAATTTGTACAGAATAGGGCTTTCTTTGATCACGTAGATAGTACACAAATCTGTCCTAGATTTTGAAAAAAATCCACAGAATTCGGAGTTCTAAAAAGGGGCATACCTACATACCTACTATAGTAGCCAGTAATTAAAAAACTCCAACACTAAGTCGGAAGCCGTGGTGGCCGAGTGGTTTGACCTATGGCCTCTCAAGCAGAGGATCGTGGGTTCAAACCCCGGCTTGCACCTCTGAGTTTTTCGAAATTCATGTGCGGAATTACATTTAAAAAAAAAATACCACAAGCTTAAGCGTTAACGGTGAAGGAAAACATCGTGAGGAAACCTGCACAAACCAGCGAAGCAATTCAATGGTGTGTGTGAAGTTCCCAATCCACACTGGGCCCGCGTGGGAACTACTGCCCAAGCCCTCTCATTCTGAGGGGAGGCCTGTGCCCTGCAGTGGGACGTATATAGGCTGGGATGATGGGATGAACACTAAGTCAAAGTTAGAGCGCCTTGTAATAAAATTGGAGTAGTATGTTGCAGATATAAGTAGTATTTCCTTGTAGTTATAGATAAAACTTTACGACACCTTTTTTTGTACGTGTTAATTATTAGTCCGTGCCGTGCTTAGAAAAAGATGGACTCATCTCTTCTCGTGGTTGTCGTAAAAGGCGATTAAGGGACGAGGAGCTACTACGAAATTCAAAAATCGAATTTCGTATCGTACCGTCACTTTCACTCTCGTTTTAAATAATATAAGCATTAGCGGGACGGCAAGACACGAAGTTCGAATTTTGCACCTTGTAGTACAAGACGTGAGGCCGTATTTTCTAAAGCGCTGACGTTCACGCTCGCTGTCCCCATCTCTTTCTACCCTCGTCTTATACCGTGTAACAGAAAGAGGTAGTGAAAACGATTGTGATTCCACGTGTGTAAGGCAACAAAGCCTCTGATGTAGGAGCTCTCTATTGCTGAACTACTCGTAATTCTTTATTACGAACTTCAGACTCCAGCTCTGCGGTGTGAAGGACAAGGAGAAATCACACTATTTTCTCAAGAAAGTCTTTATGAAGGTTCACTATTATCCCTATCCGTCGACCATGACCACTATGTCAAGAGTTTTGAGAGATTTGAGAGTTAAAGTTCATATTTCCCATTTTGTTATTATATCATTGGCATAATTTTACTTGATTACCATTATAAGGTCGTAAATCTTACTTTTTGTAACTATTTTATAGGATCGGGCAATTAATTATTATTATATTTAGCCTATAATTGTGTCCCATTGCTGGGCAAAGGCCTCTCCTCTTGACTTCCACATCTCCCTATCCAGAGCTATTATTTGGCCACTCACTCAATTCCGCGTCCAGGTCATCTCGCCATCTCCGCCTCGGCCTGCCTTGCCGTCGGTGCCCGTCATGTGGTACCCACCATGTGGCTTTGTGCGCCCATCTTTGTGGGCAATTAATAAACAGAATAAAATGGAAAAACTAAAAAAACAGCGAACTTTTCTATTGCGGTATGGCTAGCCATCAATAATTAATGTTTTTCTGTAGAAAAATGGATTTGCCTATTTCATCTGATACCAAAAAATACTAACCGGTATTAGATACGGTATTACCGGTATCAGTGGCAGGCCGGTAATTGCTGCAAATGACAGGCGAGCTAATACGCGTATACGCTCTGTAATTTAGACTGATGAGTCGAGCTCGGTTACGCGGTTTAGGTCAGGCGCAGACGGTGCGGCGTGCCGTGTTCTATTTCGGATATCAGCTGTGCCACCAATTTGGAGTGGCAGGCTTTTATACTAAGAGTTTTTGTTGTAACAATAGATTGCGTTGGTGACTAGCTGTTGCCTGTGCTTTCACTGGCGTTAAATTAGTTTTTTTTTGGCTTAAAAGGAGTATAATTTCAGAAGTTAATTTATTTGATATCTTTCAAGAACCTTTTTGTCGCCATAGAAGTTGATTCTAACACTATATTATAACCGTTCTATCATGTAGTCAGAACTGAAATTTGCCATCAGAAAATCAGTTGTTGTTGCTCGTTAAAGGTAAAATTATTCAATTCAAATACTGTCCAATAAGATACACCGGAATTGGGGACGTATCTGAATATCGAAAATTAATATGTCTAAATGTTAAAAAGTCGACAGTCAAAATATCGAAAGTTTTAGGTTAGGATAGGTTCGATATTTTGACTGTCGATATTTTAACTATCGATATTCAGATACGAGCCCCCGGAATTATTTATACGGCCGGCCTTCAACCGCGTCGTGCGGTGCAGACCTAAGCTGGTTTGATACGTAAATAATATGTCATTAGGCAAATAAGTATACTGAATGGTAAGTTTAGAAGCTATTTATATTGTATGAGTATGAGAACTCGTTGGAATTGGGGAATTAGATAGAACTTTGTTAACGATTAGATACTTTTTTTTTCAAATAAATCATCATCCATCATCCCAGCCTATATACGTCCCACTGCAGGGCACAGGCCTCCCCTCAGAATGAGAAGACATAAATAAAAGAGGGAATAAATAATGTCTTTTAATTAGGATATGATATTTAAACTTACTAGGTATTGTATATATTTGACGACTGGCTGGCCAAGTGGTTAGAGAACCTGACTACGAAGCTTGAGGTCTCGGGTTCGATTCCCGGCCGGGGCAGATATTTGTATGAATAATACGAATGTTTGTTCTCGGGTCTTGGATGTTTAATATGTATTTATCTATATAAGTATGTTTATCCGTTGACTAGTATCCATAGTACAAGCTTTGCTTAGTTTGGGACTAGGTCAATTGGTGTCAAGTGTTCCATGATATTTATTTATTTACATACAAGGTTTAGGTTCCAAATTTAATTTGTGATACATTGTATAAAATGTTCTATTGTTGTCCAAATGAATACTAATACTACATAGCACTATTTTTGTGCATAGGTCCTGGAATAAGAAGCCCGTGTTTCTTCAGTTAAACAGGAGGTCCTCTTAAGATCAAAGCTTCACCAGCTTGCAAGGTGATGGCACCCAGTGGAACAGATGCTCTGAAAAAAGTACACTCGTTATCTGAATGAGAGAGAGAGAGAGAGAGAGAGAGAGAGAGAGAGAGAGAGAGAGAGAGAGAGAGAGAGAGAGAGAAACATTTATTTACACATATTCGATACACATAAAAATACATTAGATGGAGAGAAAAAAATAATAATAATAACATCGAATAGTATAAAGTGGACCCCACTCAGCATACTGTTACGGCAAGCCGCAACGCTGTTTTTCAGTGGGACCCATTTAAAAACTAAAACATATAAAAACATACAACACACTATGACGACACGAACGCCAGCGGAAGGAAGTTCGCAACCGGAAATAATGGCAACACTCGATCAGTTTAACCATCTTCGAAACAGTTAAACCTCAACAAGTCAAACCAGGATTGTAGCGAGGTGTGAATGATACCTACGACAAACGGACAGTATACTATGTTAAATAAAAGCACGTCATATATTGTGCAAGTACTTATGACAACGTGACTAAACGAACCTACATAACATACGTGACTAAAATTAAGAAACAAACAAGCATGTGGTCCATAGAAGAAATTTGTGTCTGTACTCCTGTCCAGTGATGGTGTAGCGGTATAGCAGGCAGCACGGAATGCCGAGGACCTGGGTTCGATTCCTAGCGCTGGTCTCTTTTTCTGGTTTTTCTGTGTATCTGTGTTTCAGTTTGTATTTTCGATAACATACGTTTGTAAAACAAACACCTCCTTTGGGCAGTCAGATTATAAAATAAAGCCTAAGATTATTTAAACTTACCCAGCGACTCTAGTGGAATGCACACTTCCCACCACAACACTCAGTGGTTCTTTCAGCACCTCCATTGCTGCTAAATCCACGGTGTCTGTCACAGTGCCTACATTGAAGACCAGGGCGTAAGTGTCAAAGGTCACCAGGTACCGGACGAGGATGAAAGTGTTCTCTGACAGAGCCTGGATGTGATGGCTGCCGTGGGAGAGTGCTGGCTGCTTGCGGAGTCTTGTGAGGGTTTGGAATACCTTAGAGAAAGAAAAATCTTTTTCACTTCTCATGCTCGTAAAGTTCGTGTTTATGGTGTATCTGGGCGACATAAAATTACCTTTTATGCTCTAGTGCATAAAATAAAATCTTCGCTTAAGACCAAGGTAATCAGGGTGTCAACAGCCGCAAACGGAAAATGTTTTTAAAACTAAAAATCAATTAAAATAAATCTATAAAAAAATGGAATTATATAATAATGCATAAAAATAAAATGTATATACAAAGTGAATAATTGTTTCCACTGTTGCTATTTCATTTCGTTGCAATCTAAGTGAAAAGCAGTGTAAAACTCGAGCATTAAATCGTTTTATGCTCTTGTTGTACAATCTACTATTTTTTAAAATCCGCGACGGCATTAAGGTAAAAAGATAAAGACAAAATGCGATCTTTACAAAAACTGCAATTTGAAAACCGATTTGAAATTGGAACACTAAGAAAAAGGGGGTGTTGCGCCTAGGTCGCCGAGAGGTTTCCGTTTTAGGTACAACATGTGCCTTTAAAATACGAGTCTACCATTTTTTGCAAGATTGCCAACGCACCGGCAGTTTCAATAACAGTGTAGGTGTCCATGGGCGACAGTAATTAAGTTATTACATAACACAAAGTGAACGTAAATCAATCTAAAAATTATGTTATTCCCCACTATTATCATTAACATGTACTATAATCTATTTGCCGCGAGTTGATAAATAAAATGATAAAGTCTCTGTGGAGGCGTCACTTGCCGCCGCGCGAACTAAGTTTCGTGGTGCAAGCTGTTATTGTCAAACGTAGCGCCGGGCGGGCGAGTCCTTATATTCCCAATTCGTCACTCGGAGTGATTAGACAACTTGTTGGAAATCGAGTTTATCATCACAGATATACTGTGCGGGATGTTGGTTATTTCTCGTTGATTCCAACCCCTATTTATTATGGCCTCTGCTCGGACGCCCGCAATCTCTGTAATTAAGGACTCACACTGATACACATCGAACAGCCATGATTGCGGCAATATATCTCTTGCGTACACGAGTCCTGACACATATAAGGAAATAGCCATTTAGATATAAATCTTTAAATACATTCCCGTATTGTAGCAGACTTGGAATTGTTTTCCGAACCTTTTAAATATGATCTCACAACACGATTCTAATGTGATAAAAAAACGCTTTGAGTAAGATTTTTGAATAAAAACGATTTTTGGTTGCGCCGGGTGAGATTCAATCCCACATCTCTTGGATATAGATACGCGCTAAGTGTTCTACCAACTCCACCACGGGGCGCTCTACCAACCCATTTTGATTATTTCCATACTGAATGTAATTTTTTTGAACATAAAATATTTGAATTTGAATACTACAAGCGTGTGGTGCCATCTATCGCAACTGTCATAAGTCACGAATCCTATGTTCCAAATTAGGTTGAAAAGGCTTAATAAATTATGCACCACTTAAATTTTTCCTTATCATTTGTTTTTGTCAGCAGTATCTAAGATTGGTTTTTTGGAGTCTTTTTGTATTTTTTATTTCAACTTCAAATTTGTTACTTTTACGGTAATCCCGTGAAATCTTAATTTGATTGCTTAACCTGTCCTCTCCCAGAGGCAAAAATTTGTGCCCAAATTCCTTTGATCCTGTTATCCTGGGAGATGACAGATTAATAGCGACATCTTTTGCCCGGGTGAGCGGTTACTTCCGAAGGAGTGTTGTTAACGTCTCTCGATGAGAGCTAAAACATAGATGTCGCTAGTGTCGCTGCTTAAGTGGCTAAGAAAGGAAAAAAGGAGGCTGAAATGTGTGTGGTGCATGGGAGAAACTTGTGTCTAGACTCCTGTCCAGTGGTGGTGTAGGGGTATAGCACGCAGCACGGAATGCTGAGGACGTGGGTTCGATTCGCAGCGCTGGTCTTTTTTTCTGGGTTTTTGCTGTGCATCCATGTTTCAGTTTGTATTTTCGTCAGCAATATCTGTTTAACAAAATCTTTAAAAAAAAATCGTCGAGCTAACGTTCTGCTGATAAAAATAAGTAATAATAATATAAGCCCAGCTATCCTTGGACCTCGAAGACTAAAATTTTGTAGACCAGTTGCTGCATAGAGCAATCTTATACGAAACGATACTAGCCCCCGAGAGTCTAATAGCCTTTCACATTTTTCAAATAACATCAACTGATAACTATCTCAACATCTTAGTATTTTTTTACCTTATAATGACTCCGATCATCTTCCTTTTGCTTCTGCAAATTAATCTCCATGTAATCTTCAGCGACCGGCAGCCAAGTAGTAGCATTAGTGGAAAATCCTGCACTGATCGAGCTATCCCAGTGGTACGGGGTTCTAGCAGGATCTCTAGAGTAATCCATATAGTTATCAGGGTTCCCCTGGTTACAGGCGGCAACGTCCACTGTGTCTTCCCAACTAACGTAGCCATCCTTCATGCCGATTTCCTCGCCTTGATAGGTGACTGCTACTCCGGGAAGCAGCATGCTTAAAGAGTTCAATCCGTCTACCATATTCTCTCGGAACCTGTCGGCATTCTGTTGTTGTCATGATTGCCGAACTGAAATGGAAAATAATAAACTATTTGGTTTACAGCTGAGCTGAGAATGAAGCAGTCAAGATGAAAACGTGTTAAGATATAATTTAGCAACTTGATTCTCTTACATACTTAATAATACAACTGAAGAAACGTATAACAGCTTCTTAAAAGTAAAAATTAGCATAATGTTAGAGTAGAATTGCTATCAGCCTTCAAAGGCACGCTATCGTCTCCACACACACACACACACACACACACACAAACATCATGCCTGTATTCCCAAATGGGGTAGGCAGAGCACATGAAACGTTATTACCGCTTCGGAGCCACTTTTAGCAATTTTAGGTTTAAAGTTTGACAAAAAAGGTACAATAGTGACAGGTTGCTAGCCTGTGGCCTACGGTATACCTTAACCTATATCCTATATCCAAGATATTATATCTTTGGGATTATCAGTTTAGTAATGATAATGAATGATTGAAGATAAAGGACGCTAACCACCCAATTAGCAACTTCTCCTTGCGGCATGTACGTCAGCCACCGCTTTACTACGTAGACGAAGTCCCTGGCGTTGGACTGGGCAGAGAGACTGTCAATGAAGTCGAAGTTGAATGGAAAGTGAGCTCCGACGCGGCCTTGCTCATCGCCATAGTACAACATAGTCATGGTGATGTTTGCGTATGCTTCCGCCAGCAGGATTCTGGAAAAGTTGGTTGTTGGTTTTTCGAACGGTACAAGCAAACTTCGTTCAAGGAAGCTTTGACATTTAACACTACAAATTGGTAGTTCACAAAAGCAAATAGCCAAGGTGGACAATAGGCGGTCTTATTGCTTACAAAGATCTCTTCCAGAGAGCCATCTAGATAAAGTTTATTTTAAACAGAAAAAGTTGAAGTAAGTATAATATTAATAGCGAAGGAGAATTCGCTATTGATATTTATTATAGTTCATTAAATTGACGACCTATACTTTGTCAACCATTTTACTCTGTTCTATTACCTGATTATTTTTTCTCATGCAATTATTTAGATAAGCATTGCCTTACTTGGTCTCAGCGCCATTTTCTTCCTTCCACTGATCAGCGAAAGCCCTCCACTCATAAACCACATCGTACAACTCTATCAGATCCCTGACATACTCCTGCGTGGTATACCCAGGTTGATCAGGAGTCAAAAACGCGTTGCCTGTCCATGGTTCATCAGGGTATTCACCCCCATAGTCTTCCGGATTGGCTTCAAAGAGATGCGGAATAGCGTCTACTCGGAACCCGTCGGCGCCTTTTTCGATCCAGTACCGCATGATGTTGATCATTTCTTCTCTGACGGCGGGTTCGCGGAAATTGAAATCCGCTTGTTCAATAGCGAATTGGTGCAAGTAGTACTGTTGGCGAACTTCACTCCACTCCCAGACTGTTCCTCCAAATTGACTAATCTGGGAAATTATAACAATTCGCTGATCGTAGGACTCTGTGTAGTGTCTATAGGAATCACACCATCTTATTGTTCAATAATATTGCCACTGAGATAACAGTTTTAAAGGATTCAGTTAATATCACTAGATATTATTATATTTGCTGCAAAGCCTATAGAGAAGTCAAAGTATCAAGAGTTCATTAAAGTAACCTCGGTCTATATCCCGTAACTGATACATGAGATATTGCTATTAGCCCACAGGTTGTCTACCCGTTTACAATTTAAATACTGGTGTTCGTTTTCATACTTAAGTATTTAAGTAATGATTAAGTCCCGTAAGTCTTCATTATCATCATCATCATCATCGTCAGATGAAAGAAATATAGTGTTGGACATAGGCCTCTCCCAAATTACTTACATCACAACGTCCGGTTTTGGGTTACCTACATTCATAACACTCATGTGGCCTCACTGCCTTAAATCACTAACGTCAAGTTACTTTATTTCCGATAATGAAACTTTAAAATCATAATCTCTCAGATTTTGTAACCACAACTTACCCAATTTGAAGGTACGAGGCGATTCGTCTCATTTTCAGGGTCTATTTTCGGATCGGCCCACACGAAGTAGTTGTAAAATTCAGGATCGCTTGCCTCAGAGCGTTGGAAGTAGTGTGACTCGGTGCTTGCATGGTTAGGCACATAGTCCAGTAGAACTTTTATGCCTATGATTTCATTTACAGTTATGTACGAGTACTTGCACATGTTAGGTACAAATAATGTGTTATTCTGATAGATTATAAAGTTGAAGTAGTTAGACCGTTATGCAACTAGGAATGGACCTGATAATGTTGTTCCATTAACTTACGTTTAAATTTCGATGTAATGACAGAATTTTTAATTAAAACATAACGGTCCAATAACGTCCTCTTTTCTATATTCTGATTATCAGTACAGATTTTTTAACTAAATCAAAGGAAAAACTGGCCAAATGCGAGTCAGGCTCGCGCACCGAGGGTCCCGCAAAATTTACGCTTTTCGCAATTTTTCTTTATCGGTGCTATAAGACGTTGCTTCGTACCAAATTTCAAGATTCTGAGTTCACGAGAATTCCTTTATTCTGTGCCGGAAGGTTCTTTTGATTGCGTTGGCTTAGAAATTTGTTTTTTTCTCAGCTTCAAGGGACAGTAGACCTGAGTATTTGATATGAATTTCAGTTTGATACCTCCACGCTAAGTGATCCCATTTGAGGGTTCCGTTTTTTCCTTTTGAGTTACGGAACCCTAAAATGAAGGAATTTCAAAGAAAAAAATTTGGATTATCTATATTTTGGTATTTTTTAATAAAATGTACGTAATAATAAACATTATCACAAAATTTCAAGTCCGTAGGTCAATGGATAGTTAAACATTCTTCATGTTCATTCTTCTGTTTTCCAATATTTTTTGAACGCAAAAAACAGTAACGATCTACGAAATGAGTTCTGAACAACGATGCTCCACTCAATGGGGTACATTTTTTTTTCGCGCCACCTCTACATTTGCATGAGAGCCCCCTTAAAAATATTTCTAAATCTTTTTTAATAACTAATATGACTAAACCAACAAGATGGTACTGTGAAAACTTAAAGATTGTAGCTCCAACAGTTTGGCCGTTAAACCTGTGTGACAAAAGGACAGACTACTGGACGGACGGCCACTTGAGTAACAGCAATAAGGCTCCTTTTGAACCCTTCGCATACCGGAGCCTAAACAGATCTTCAGAATATATTAGCAAGCATAACGGCTCTTTTACACAATATCTACTTCAATTAGTTATAGTTCAAAATGACGTGATTTCATAGTCTAAGTTAGTCGTTTATCTAGTAGTATTATAGTGATCAAACTAAAGTGATCGCTATCTTAGAATCACTGATAATTCTTACCAAGTTCGTGAGCTTTTTCCACCAGTTCTTCGAAGTCCTCCATGGTTCCATACTCGGGCTGGATGTTGTAGAAATCGCTGATATCATAACCGAAATCAACCATAGGAGACACGAAGATTGGAGACATCCATATCGCGCCCACACCAGCGTCCACAATATGATCAAGCCTACTAGTAATACCTAAATGAGAAGCATAATTATGATTCTTGAGAAATATCACTTTAATTGAGTACAAAAGTAAGCCAAATTAGATTATTACTTGTGGGACCAATGATACCTTTTAAGTCTCCTATTCCATCGCCATCGCTGTCCATGAAAGACCTCGGATAAATCTGATAAATGACCGTATGCTCCCACCAATCCAGTGTCCTCAGTTCTGGAGCTATTGGGACTTCAGACGATGAGCGACTAGCGAGGACTGCCCAAGTGATACTGCCTACCACGACTCCTACGACCAATACTACTCCTACTACAATACCGGTCACTTTTAACGCCGACGCCATTTTGAATATTCACTAACCAGCAACACGTAGCACTGGCTGGATCGAAAAAGAAAATAATGTAGATGTGGTTGAAGAAAAAGTAAAGTTACAAACTAAGTGAGTTTTTGAAAAGAGAACTGATGTGATGTGAAAAAAACAATGCACTATCAGGGATGTAACGCGCGCAAAGAAGGAAAGAAGACTAATCTTGTTTTCAACTGTCGCTGAACGTCAAAGGTCTATTTTAAAATCTATGAAGTAATTATAGATAGCCCATTATCATATTGCAATTGTAAATTTATTTATTGTTTTATGGTTTAAATATGGAAAAATATATTTATTATGATCTGATTACAACTCTGGCGGGGGTGACGTGCATTAGAGATAATACTCTAATCACTATATCTTTTTCGCCCGTCCGATCAAGGTATTCAATTCAAACCTTCTTCTCTGTTTAGTTCCTGTTACTTTGTTCTTTTCTATCTTTTTATTTACTATGTAAGAGTATGTAAGGTTGTCTTATTTTTAATTGTATTTTTTTGCTTTGCCGAATTTTGGCAAATCAATTTATTCTTTCTTTCTTTCTTTCATATATATCTGTCACGTACAAATACAACACGAACTTGCCAGAGAGCTGTAAAATGAGGTGCAAATTATTTAAATTTCTTTATTAAATAACGTGCCTACTTATTTTTCACGAAACTTGTCAGAATACTTTTCAAGCGTATCTTTAAATTACGGAAGTATTATCGAAAATACAAACTGAAATATAGATGCACAGAAAAACCAGAAAAATAAGACCAGCGCTGGGAATGAACCAGGTCCTTACAATAGTCCTTATATCTCCATTGGAATCTAAGGTTCGTATGGTAGGATATCGTTTGTTTTTATACTTTTAGCTACAACAATTAGGTTTAACAACGTAGTAAAGTAATCTTCGCTGATTTCAGTAGAAAACTTTTCTAGTCCAGTTCATAACTCGTTGCGGTTCCAACTCCCAACTTAAACAAAGCTTTGAACAAATTACTGAAATGTATCAAAACATTAAAATTACAGACCGCAGGGAAGTGCCAACAAAAACACTCAACGTTATGGCAGTTTAATACTCTATCGGTTTACAACTGTTGCGAATTTAAAACGATGTATGCGAACACATTTTACCAAATACACATAAGTCGTTTTGAATGAGCAAAGCTGTTGGAAAGTTACAAGTTTTAATGCGTCTCTGTGGCTCGTGTTATATGAGTAGAAGAGTAGCTTTTCTAATTCTTGGCAGCTTTGATGTGGAAGGTGCGTAAATCTGCGTTTAGATTAGGCAGGTAGTTTCAGTGGTTAGGAATTATGTTGAATTGCTTTTTAATATGTGATCACGAGGGCTATAAATAATTGAAAAAACTCGAACGGTACCTCCCCTACTTACATGTAAAGTGGGGATGATTTTGTGCTTGTCTTAAATTATAGCGTGGAGTATCGTTGGATAGGTCTTACAAAAACATTATAAGTTTGCTAAGACTATTTTTAAATTTGGGGGTCTGTTTACATATTATTAAGCAAGTGCTACTATTCGTTAGAGGTAAGTGATCCCCCCCCTCAAAAAGCTAAACCATTGGCATGAAAAATTGCTATAGTGAATTTAAAAAGAAAAAGTTTTTCTGAAAAACCGTCGCAGCATAATAGAATTCACAAGTTAGTTAATACTTATATTTGTTGCATATTAGTACCAAACTCTACACTGTATGTAACCATAAAATTGTTTATAAAAAATAGATTGTTTTGTTTATTTAGGTACTTGTAACAAATTAGTAGTCTCTTTTCCTTGTTGTTCTTAATAAAAGCTTATTTTCAATCTATACTTACTCAGGTACTCTTCAAGTACGGTACCCATTTCATATTATTATCTAAACAAATTTCTCACCAAATTAAATTTTAAAACTAGCGTCAACTTTTTTCGATTCCATACGATTGCGACAACAAATATCTTCAGCACTACAAATGATTAAGAAATGTGACATTACCATAAAGGCTGTACCCGAATCATAACACTCCTAAAACCAATTAACAGTCAAGTTACTGTTCTGATACGTCACAGTCAGCCTGAGTAATTAACAGACGAAGGTTCCGCCCCTAAGAAAGGGGGGAGGGTGACTGACAAGTTCGCCCAATTGCCCAATTATATTAACACGGGAACTACGTTTCAAGTGACGGTTAAACCTTGCGTCGGCATCTAAGATGTTTAATGGTTTTGGAAAGCGTTAATTAGATGACTAATCTTTTGTTTTTAAACATGGACCCTGTTTGATTGAATTGATGTAGAAACTACGCACGTAACCATGATGAATGTCACGTAAAAAGACAGTTATTAAGTTGATTAATTGTTTAAGTAAAGAAAATAGTTTCATTTACAGCAACGTTTCTCGCGAAGTTTTAATAACACCAGTTCTGCATCAATCCGTATCATAGAGCATTTCCCTACCACTGGATGATGATGACGGATTCGATTCTCTTAGGCAGACCCTCAAAAATGTCTTTTGTGGCTGATACTACACTCCGGCCGGCCATCTGGTAGGATAAAACATCAGCGCGGTAGTCAAACACGGTGTTTGTTACTGCATTGCTGTATCTGTTTTAACGCTTGTAATTTGTTTATTTTTCTTACACATCGTTATTTATAATATTTAAAATGAATTTGTCTACTTTGTCTACATAGTCTTTAACTTAAATCTGACGATGGTCTACTCTTTTAACAAGTAAAATGGTATTACATTCCTTGGTTGTATGAACCGTAAGAGTAACAGTAAAGTTGACACATATGGGAGTTATTCACAGGAAAAATTGTCTAGCCTCACCTCTGCTTCCCATATGCCTCCGAACTCGGGTCCATTATGGAGGCTTCCGGCGTCAACTTCAGAAACTTAGTGCGTCGACCCCGTAACTGTTACGGTGACGGTTTTATTCAGGTGTTGCCGAGTTGTGGATTTGCGACAAGCTTTTCGAATTTGAACTTTTGTGTGTTGAAAAGTTGGCTCGGGACGATGCTTTTACCGTATGTATTACTGAGTAGATAGGTTATTATGTGGTTATTTATTTACTGTAAATATTTTCATTTCAATAATTTCATTCAATTGTCGTTAGGTTCTAGTTTTGAAATATGTAGGTACGAGTATGTCAGCGTATTCTAAAATGAAACTGGTAGAATAAAAAGATATTTAAATAGTTTTTATTAACATTAAAAATTAAAATCATTATCTAATTTAATCACATGTAGAAATAAATGATATTTGGTGAACATATTTCTTATTTTTACATATCGTTTATATAGGCGGCCCTCGTAACACTAAAGCTTCTCCGGGTCCCAGAGTCACTATGTTGTTGGCAATTATAGTTCTGAAACAGAAATTAACTCATATAAACATTGGGGATGTTGGTTAACTAATGATCCGATAAGTAGGAGTATGTTGAACGCGTTGTTGTTGTTGTTTTTAATCGACTAACTCGGTTGTATTTTTTTTCACTAAAGTACAATTTGAAAGACGACGCCGTGTGCCTATTTTACAGGCTTTTATTTAGTTTCACCTGTCCCGTTGTCTGTCTGTCTGTAATCAAATCTTGCAAGTTAAATTCGACCAACTTCCAGTAGTTGGATTGACTTGAAATTTGGTATACTTATCTAGCTTGCATAACAATACAATAATCTGGTAGTGACATCCTGGTAGGGACGGAACTGTTCAACGGTTAATGGCATCGACTTGAAATTTAGTATGCAAATGTAGTTTGGGTGACAATACAAGTAAAGTCAACAAAAAGTACAGTCAGCAAAAAAGCTTGTATTAAAAGTATTTTTTTAACCAAAAACTTATTTCTTTATAAATGCTTGCTGTCCTTGTGCATCAAATAACTCAAGTGTTAATTATCCAATTAGCCAATCGGTCTCGATAAATTGTACTGTACGCATCGCGTTCATATCACTGTAAATTCAAAAAGGGAGATGACGAGCATCCAATAATCTATACGTTTGTTAACGACCATGACAAACAGAATTTGGAAAATGTTATGGGCAAATTGATGACGCCGTCATTTTATTTGGAGAGTAATAACGACGCACCAATAACGAATCGAAAATATCGTTTTTTTTTTTCAATTAACTGTATACGGGCCGAAAGAGGAGTCAAGCTTTATAATCTTCTAATGGCATTTACTGTGGTAATAACATAACAAAAGGGTACATAGCTTGTGAGATTTTGCTATTATAGTATAGTTCATCATATGTGCGAGGATGTGTAAGCGGAATATGTATTTCATTAACCAATAGAAACTCTTCATTTGCCTACCCTCGCTCCGCTCAGCTGTTTCCACCAGAGATGTGCTGTGCGAGGACGTGTAAATGAAGCGTTTCTATCGGTTAATGAAAAACACATCCCTCGCAACACATCGCACATTATTGGTGGAAACGCTGGTTAATAGAGCTATTTAGTTTATTTCAAGTAATTTATGTAGTTTTTACTTGTTATTCCAAAATATTGTTTTATATTCGTCACCATGTCTGCAAGCATTAAATAAATCAGTTTTGCCTATCTTTTTACCCGACTGCGAAGAAGGAGGGTTATGTGTTTGACGCGTATGTATGCATGTATGTAAGTATGTCTATGCCTAACGCGTAACTACTCAACGACTGAACCGATTTTGATAAATGATACGTCATTGGATTCGTCTTAATGACGCGAGTGACACTGGGTACGTGCAATTCTAAAAAAATAAAATAAAATGATTGCGCCCAAAATTGTAAGTTTCCAAAAAATATTTTTTATTCAAATGAAAGCTGACAATTAGCCCATTCTAAAGATATATATGAGTTATAACCGTTTTAATATATCATTTTCACAGAAAAGTGTGAAATAAAACAAAAAAATGCAAAAAATCAAAAAACCCGACTGCCTTGAAAAACACTAAAAAGAAGAAAACAAGTCTAGTGGGCTATTACTTTTAAGTACGAGTAGCTAACTTAAAGTTCAACAGTCGGGACCCATTAGGTAAGAATTTTTGAGCGTCACGATTTAAATGGGTCCCGACTTTTGACCTTTAAGTTAGCTGCTTAACAAAGTTCTAGCCCACTAGACTTGTTTTCTTCCTTTTAGTGTTTTTTAAGGCAGTCGGGTTTTTGATTTTTTTAATTTTTAATTAATGAGTCAAGGTAAAATTCACTTTGTGTTTTTACAATCTCGTCCAATTAATCCCCTCTCCCTTCAAAGAAATCCAAGATGGCCGCTAGTTTAATTATAATCCCGCGTTAATAAAATCAAAGGAGTTTCCTTAATTTGAACACTTTAAAAGATAAAGGTTGAAACATTTATGCCCAGAATTCGCCCACTTGGGCAGGTTAATTAGGTTACAAGGATTTAAAATAATCTACGAGCATATTCAAGTAATAACTCTTTGATCATTTCAGTCCAGTTAAACTATGTTTCGGATTTTCGCGATTTTAACTTATATTTAATAACACACACACACACACACACACACACACACATACACATACACATACAAACATCACGCCTGTATTCCCAAATATGAGGTAGACAGAGCACACGAAACGTAATGACCAGGTCGACTCGTGACCATACAGCCGTTGCAATGTAGGTAAAACTTCGAATAGTCATTTCAGCTAATTGATACCTCCATTCGTTCTTGATAAAAAAAGGTCTTGACAGATTGACGGTTGGACAAATGGACAACAAAGTGATCTTATAAAGGTTCCGTTTTTGCCTAATGAATCACACACAGAACCCTAAAAAAATCTTAATTTTTCAACTCGAAATGTACTAGGATAACATGAAAAAAAACTATCCTCACCCTGAATCTCTACTGGAGTGAATGCTGGCCACATACACTGTCGCTGGAAGCTGTAAATGAGGCACCCTGCTTAGGTCAATGGTGTCTGATGCTTCCGCCGCCACGTTGAAAACCAGTACCAGGGTATCATAGGTCCGTAGGCTCCGTACTAGGTAGAAAGAGTTGTCGGTGAAAGCACGGATGTCGTATTCGCCGTGAGAAAGTGTTGTGTGCTTCCGAAGACTTGAGAGGGCCTGGTAGACCTGGAGATAAAATAGTCAGTCATATTAGATCATACTGACCTCGAGTTAATCGGTAGTGATATTTGTGAAAAGTAGATGGCAGAAACGTCTAAGGACCTTTATAGACCGCGACGGTGGGAAAAAAAATACCTACAAAACATCTCAATTGTTTATGAAGTTCGTAATCCGTAGTGGCTCTCGTGGGATCTAAAGTCCACTATGACTGCTAACAGTTCAATGAATATGATCAGAGCTTTTACTATAGCTAGGGAGCAGAAGTCGTCACTTAAGATAGTCACAATAAATGAAGGATATCAACATTTAGGATTATGCGGTTCGTTAAATATTCATAAGCAACTTTGGAGCGACGAAACCATAATGGCTAACGGCCTACCGCCGATTTGGTGATGATGAGATTATCTGAATGTATGTGGCCAAAACAACGGGTTTTTGTATCTATTTAATAAATGTGTCAACTGCTGAGATTTCTTGAGTTCTTCGTTGAGTTTAAAGAAATTATAAAAGTACGTGACAAGTTTCGCAAATTTCGAGCACGATGTTGCATTTAAATTGTGTTTTACATAATTTTCAACAAAACAAACCTTATTTCTTCATGAAACTAACACAACTTTAAGTTTAGTAACATAAAACGTACATTTAATAATTTAACGTGTGTGAAACACTATGGAATTATGTTCATGTTTTTATCATTTGATTCATTTTTTTCATAAACATGCATAGACAAAGTCAAAACCTTTTTATTTTAAACTATCTAGCAGCCCCCGCCCCGCGTTTGTGTGGGTATATTAATAATTAAATAATGAGACTAAAATCGACCCTACAAATATCTTCTGTCTTATTCACTTTGTACATAGATATTTTTAAATCTTGTGTAAAAAAATAAACATTTTCTTCCATATTATAAACTTTCTCCTGAGAGTTACTAATACAATTAAAAAGAAGTTGCTAAATAGGTAAACCTGCTGAAGTGATGCGCGAATATTATATTTCTTCAATGAATTTTTATCTACTTACGAGTGGATGATATGAAAGGATAGGGTAAACACAATAAGTAAGTAGGTACTACTCTTTGAATGTTTACCCAATGGACTGAAACATTTTTTAACTATAATAAAAAAAGGTAAACTTTTACAATGTTATTCAACGGAATTTATCAATTATCTGATTGAAATGTTTGGATTACTTTTTTATACCTGGTATAACTTATCTTTACTGGCATATCGCATACAAAATAGATACCACACTAAACCTACGAATACTATCAAGATTCGAAACCCACCGCGCTAATGCTCCCAGCGTATTTGCACAAGTCTCCTTGCAAAATCAATTTCAAATTTGAAACTCCGATAAAGGCTGTCACACGGATCCAATCAAGCTCCAACTTCGATTTATTTCCAGACTACTTAAGTAACTAGTGAGAAATGGAACCCTTCCAAACCTTTTTAGGGCTCCGTTACAACAGATTAGACGTTTCTCTGAGTGGCTGTCTTCCTAATTTCACAAAGCTGCTAAAGGTTTCTGAAGTTATTAAGTATATTAAGGGCAATTCAGAACTCAAAGAGTATTCAGGATTATAATGCTTCCATCACAAAGGTCCAGACAATTGGGGAAACTTTCGAAAGGCTTTGCTTGCTTAGGATACGGCCCTTGAAAATTCTTTATCTATGTTATATCACCTTTAGCACCCTTTAGTCTGCCGCGAGCCGTCATTGCAACACTTTATCCCCAGATCTTAAGCCATTTGAGAAATCGCAAGCCTGTCTTTTATTTTCAACTTACTTGACTTTAATATAACAGTAATTTCAACATCATCATCATCATTCACTGCTGGACATGGGGCTCCCCCAAAGAGCGCCATTGCGCTCTGTTTTCGGCAAGCCTGGTGTCGGATAGCCTCGTTGCGGATTATATCTTTCAGAGAAACTCCGAGCATAGCTCGTTTCATGAACCTACCTTATAATGACTTCGGGCATCTTCCTTTTGCTTAGCTAGATTCAACTCCATATAATCTTCAGCAACCGGCAACCACGTGTCTTCACTTGTAGAAAATCCTGCACTAGTGCTATTATTCCAATGGTATGGAGTTCTTGCTGGATCTCTGGAATACAGGTGGTACGTGTCTTCATCCCCTCGGTTGCACGCTTCGACGTCGACAGTATCTTCCCAGCTGACGTAACCGTCCTTCATGCCTATTTCTTCGCCTTGATATGTAACGGCGACTCCAGGTAGAAGCATGTTAAGGGCATTGATACCGTCGACCATGGTCTCTCGGAAACGAGTTGGCATGCGATTGTTGTCGTGATTGCCGAACTTAAAACAATAATAAAGTATAAATATTAATTTTACATTCATTAAGATAATGTTTGAAAACATGATACGTAATTATTTGACTGAATTAAGATGATGGAGGTATATATCCAAATTTCCACGAACCTTTCACCTAAGTACACCTTAAGTGGAGGAAACCAAAGATACGTATGGTCAATTATACAACTGCTTATGCTCATTGCTATGCATATTTGCGTACGTAACTACTTGGTGAAACTATAGGCTTTGAAAGGAACTTACCACCCAGTTAGGAACAGCCCCAAATGGCATATACGTAAGCCACTTCAGGATGACGTACACAAAGTCCCTGGCATTAGACTCTGCGGACACGTCAGTAATGAAGTCGAAGTTGAAGGGGAAGTGCGCCCCAGTTGCCCCTGCCTCGTTGCCGTAGTACAACATGGTCATACTTATGTTAGCGTAGCCTTCGGAGAAGAGGACGCTGGGGATATAAAGTATGTTAAAAATACTGGGAAAAACGGTGGCAATATTATTTAATTACAAATATTGAAGATAGGAATTTAAGCTGATAGCGATAGTTGATGAGAACCGTACAACAAGTGACGCGGCTTAGACAGTTCCATAAACCTATTAATACAACTATTACAATATCATGTTTCTACAGTACAGCAATACAGCATACAAATTACTTCGACATTTTAAACATTACTGCAGTTGCTGTCTACCTACTCGTGATCAAGATAATTTTAGATGAAGTCACTGGTCTTGTATTAATTATAAACAGTTTTCAACAGTTCAAGAATCACGTTCTCAAAGTTTGTTTAAATTAGCAAATAAAACAAATCCTAACATATGTTAGGATTTGCTTTATATCAGCCTATCACTAAACAAAGAAACTTTTTATACATACTTAAAATCACAAGGAAAAATCAAGGAGTAATCAAAGAGGCAATAGCAATTAACTTACCGGGTATCACCGCCATGTTCCTTCTGATACTCATCAGTGAAGTCCCTCCACTCGTAAACCACGTCGTACAACTCAATCAGATCCTTGGTGTACAGAGGGATGGTGTACCCGAGCTGGTGGGATTCAAACTGGCTCATGCCGCTGAGCGGGTCATCGGGGTATCTGCCCTCGTGGTCGTCAGGATGTGCCTCGTACATGTAGGGGAGAGCGTCCACCCTGGTAATGAAATATCAGATTTGGGTCTAAGCATTTCAACAAGGACATGTGGCCGTATTGTCTATTGCCCGGGCGCTTGCGATTGCATTCACCATCTCTTTCTACCCTCATCTTATACCGTGAGATAGAAAGAAGTGGTAAAAACGGCTATGATTCCAACTGCATTAGATAGACAATAAGCCTCTGTTGTGCGAGCGGTAAAAGCTGTTTGTCTTCAGGAAATTTGGAAGTTCTCTTATTAATTTTAATACATGATCTACAAAAACTTTCAAGAGTTGTGCCTCTATGCGTGACGTTTGGTTTTCTATGGTTTCCTTTTCACTACAAATAACTAGTAGTCGTGATTAAGTATCGAGATGTATTATTTACGAGTGAGAATCTCGAAAGTTTAAAACATTAAATAAATAACAAGAACTTATTAGCAGAGAATGGTGAAATATAAATCTTTAAATTACTAGCTTGCATCTCCATCTTTCGCTCTTGTCGCAAAACTCGCTATCACGTATCTTATAAAATTATAGCTGCCTAGGTCCAAGATTTGAGCTTAGGTGTTAATCAGTCAGTCGGTAAGTAACGACTTTTCTATCCTTATTCCAAGATTTGTTTTCTACCTGAAACCGTCAGCACCCTCGTCCAGCCAGAAGCGCATGATGTTGATCATCTCGTCCCTTACGGGCTGGTGACGGAAGTTGAAGTCAGCCTGTTCCACGGCGAACTGGTGCAAATAGAACTGCTGACGCTGATTGCTCCATTCCCAAGCGGAACCGCCAAACTGACTGACCTGAAGATGTCAACGTTAACAATATTTTTACGGTACTATCAAAATATCAAAAACGGAACCATTGCAGTTTCTCCATGGCTGTATCTGTCTGTCCGTTGCGTTGGGCTTAAGTAGGGGTTAGCTTAGAGACTTTAAGTACCAGAAAGCTGTGATTTGTTAATTTGCCATGTATCGAGATGGAAATGGCATAGATAGTAGACAGGTTTTTGCCGTAAGAAAACTACCTGGTTGCACTAATTTGTCATATCGTACAGTCTTTGTCTTGTTATGGCTGGACGGCATCTGGACGTGGTTGACTCCGTCTCATGGAATTTATTGAGTTTTTTATAATTAGCCCTTCAGCTACTAAATTGTAAGACTTGTCGTGTTCATTTCTACTTTGATCTATGACAGAAAAGTCACGAGGATCTCTTAAATATTAGGTATCGCCTGTCTCAGGATTCTTACCCAGTTTGAAGGCGGTAGCCTGTTGGTGTCATTGTCAGGATCCGGATATCCATCCGCCCAAACAAAGTAATCTGCATACTCGGGGTTACCAGCCTCTGATTCTTCAAAGTATTCAGAGAAGGTGCTTGCGTGATTTGGTACGAAATCCAGAAGCACTTTTAAACCTGGATACGAAAAACAATTTTTCATTACATGCTCTGGATAATAAAAGAATCTAAAGTGAAAGATATCTCATCAATCATCATGTAAATTTTCAAAAATGAGATGTCGATTGATGTCCATTCATTTACTTAGAGTTGCAAAAAGTACGTCATTAAAACTTGCCCTGATATGGGAGTTCTGAACTTTCTATTAATAATAAAAACTAACTACAAAACAACCATTAGATAAATTGTTTCCTATAGCATTCATTTCAAATAAGGGTTGACAAAATAATGTTGTAATCGTATTTCATTTAGATTCAGCTTTTGTAGACAACATTTAACTCTCTGCTACAGGCAAAAAGAGAAATGAATAAGAATTAACCAGCAATAAAAATGATTCGATTAAACGATGTCAGGAAGCGAAATGCGCGAACGTGGCGGGCATAGCAATCGAACGCGACGCTGTTAATATATTAACGCTGCCACTTGGCGGGCCGTAAATACCACGCTATTTGAGGATCGCGCACACTAAAGTGGAGATAGGCTTGTTAAGGGTAGTTTGGATTTGGGAGGGCTTTGGAAGTAGTAATAGGAGATCGAATAATTTAACTGCAAATGTAGCTAATTAAATTTGTCTTTTCTGATTATCAATTGTGTTGATTTCGTTAATATTTTTACCCGTAAAGCTTATATCTAGTATAGTTTTAGTCTAGACTCTAGATATACAAAACAAGTCGTAAATCCGATAAATAACAAGTCTTTAACAGTTTTGGCTGTGGGTTGTTTGTCGCGTTGTTTTGAACGCGAACCGGTTTCAAATAAAGATTCTCTTACACAATTCAGCTACTTTCTTCATAACATTAGGTTTTCAAATGAACTTGATATTTGGCGATAGTTAGCCGTATCTGTACATTGTTAATTTAAGTTATCTATAAAAGAATTTTCAATTCGAAAACACACTGAACTATTTCTGGTATTCACCCGGCTTCGTCTACAGGCGTTGCCCGAGCTCATTACGTATTAAATTGGGTTATATTAATAGCCTTTTACTTTGAAATATAGGAGGTTGTGTAAATGTGTATAAGTAGGAAGTTTCCGATATCCGCTGAATTATTAACTGGCGGACTAACTTTAGACAAACCCCTCATACTCTTGTTTCAGAACACCCATTTTGTATTAATGTTGTTTTTGTTGATAGTGGCACATATAGGTTGGACAACTTTATGAGCTTAAATAATAAAAATCAATTTTATACAGTAATTTGAAATATGGAGAGCGCATTGAGGCGCATCATATAAGCAAATACAATCTTAGTTATTGTAAAAAGTTTTTGATCTAATTAAAACCAAATTATCATATTAAAACAACAAATTGTCAATATATTTTTTTAATTCGACTGGATGGAAAACGAGCAAGTGAGTCCCCTGATGGTAAGAGATCACTACCAGGGGGATTGCAGATGCGTTGCCAACCTAAAGGCCTAAGATGGGATACCTCAAGTGCCAGTAATTTCACCGGCTATCTTACTCCCCACGCCGAAACACAACAGTGCAAGCACTGATGCTTCAATAATGGTCAATAATGATCCTTATTAACAGATATATCTTTAATACTTAATTCATAACACACACGTTGAGGTTGATAATAATCATAATAGAGCATCTTATCGAGCAGATAACTGGATTTATCAAACAGTAGCGGGTAATTATTCAGATACCTGAATTTTATCTCGTTTGCTTCCTTGAATACAATAGCGTAATAACAAATAATATGTACGCGTGTACCTACATTAAAGTAGATATTTGTTATTTATTTCAGTGTTCTTTTGCCACTTTTGGTTTAAAATATATTCCCCAAACAAAACAATCTTATGGAAGACACGCCCGAAATAGGGTTCCGTAGCCATTACGAAAAAATAAAGTAATATTTGTCTAAGGATTTCGTATTCTGTACGGAATATTCAAAGTTTAGGTATATTTTATACCTTAGGCTGCTATTTACTCTTAAACTACTAATAACTTTTAGTAATATTTGAGTAATTCAGACAGGAAAAGTGTACATTGAAAGACGCCACACAATTTGTAGTTACGTACCCAAAGAATGAGCTTTTTCCAAAAGTTCACGGAAGTCTTCAATGGTGCCGTATTCGTGATGAATCTTGTAGAAGTTGCTGATGTCATATCCGAAGTCAATCATGGGGGATTCGAAGATGGGTGACATCCAGATTGCATCGATTCCGGCATCGGGGAAGTGCTCGAGCTCACTGATGATACCTTTGTAACAAATGTGCATTCAAAATAAAAAAGACAAGTGAAAGATCATATTGGAAAAAAAACTTAACTACTAACTGCAAAGTAAAAACGTCAACTAAAGAGCAACCTGCATCCAAATGCATCATGGGGTAATCATTTTAGTTTAGTTGTAAATAGATTTTGCTGGTAGACTTGAAAAAAAAAATGGTTGGAATTGAAATGTGTAACGAATTATTAGATTTTTGCAAATAGAGGGATTATAGTTAGAACAAAGATAGCTGATGATTAATAATGTCTCTTGCTCTGTTATTTATGCTCGTTAGTGTATTAGCGATGTTTGCTTATTATGATTTGCAAATAAAAGCTCCAAGATTAACTCTTAATTAGACGACTTCTAAGTTAAGATGATGTTAGTCTCAAGTTACTGGCTTGCCTTGTAAATCTCCGATGCCGTCTCCATCGCTGTCTTTAAATGATCTTGGGTAGATCTGGTAAAGGACGCAGTGCTCCCACCAGTCCAAAGGTCTTAATTCTGGAGGCTCAGGACTTCTGTTAGCCAGAACTGCCCAGGTTATACCACCTGAAATAAAACAAAATTACAAATACTCATTTCCAAATTACCTATCTCGTTAAAATGTCTACCTACTATAGAGGTACTTTAACGGAAAAAGTGAAAAAAATAAATGTTTAGAAATTAACACAATTTTCAAAGAGGTTTTCGGTGTACTTTAAACCATACCTAACGTACGTAAATATATTATATGAATTTGATACTTTAATATATAAGCATCTGAAATATGTGTACGACTGTTTCTTGATTAGCATTATCTTATTAGTTAAATAATCAAAAAAGTTGTTTTTGTTAACATTTGCAGATTATCATTGCTAGTTCAAATAATTATTTAACAATGCTTTAAAGTTCAATTACTAACAAATTACTAGTTTTATAAAATATCTATCTTTCTCTTTAATTAAATCCTAATTTCTTATTATGTTTCAAGAAATATTTCAATTAATTTCACCATTATCAATTTTGCTACTCTGACTGTTCCTGGTTCTGTTTACAGATTTATTGAAAAGCTTGAGATAAAGTAAACATCAACGTCATAATTGAGATCAAAGCACTATAACGTATTTTCTGAGATGACCTTCCTCCTTATGTATCTATACTAAAATGTTGTTCTTGATTAATCATGAATTAGATAATCTGTTGAGAAATGGTAGCACAGTTATTTTAGATTGCGCAATCCAACATTATCTATATATTGTTAATGCCGGAAATTTTTATAAATTACATTTAATGCTTTAGTTTTAGCGAAAGATACCTGCAATCAGCCCCAGCACCGCCAACACCCCAACGGTGATCCCAATGATTTGAAGTACTTTCCCCATCTCGCACGGCCCAACACTGACCCCTGTGAAACCTCCCAGTCGGTCTATACATGATGATAGTTAATTATCACATGCTAATCATATTACTGATACCACACCTCATTATCATAAGATTATCGGGTTTGTGATACTAAAATTTGCATGTGGCGTTCATATAATTTCAAGATAACCTGTGGTGGTAGATTTTTTTGACATTCATAAGTGCTTGTTATAGCCTAAATTGAATAAAGATATTTTGACTATGACTTTGAACCTACCTTTTGAGTAAGATAGTAAGTATTTTGTGAGGCACAAGCATGTCAAAAATTAAATTAAATATTTTTTTTTTTAAATGTCAATAGCCTAACCTAACCAACAAAAATTTAGGAAACTCCCGACTTTGTCACTTCAAAGTTCAATATCTTAAAAACTGCTGAACCGATTTTGATGAAACATGTCTAAGGACCATTGCTAGAAACCTGCTTTCAAATAAAACAACTGCATTAAAATCGGTCCATCCGTTTAAGAGCTACGGTGCCACAGACAGACACATAGCGGTTTAACTTATAACACCCCTCTTTTTGCGTCGGGGGTTAAAAATAGGCTGCAAATGGCTCTTTTCCACAATTTGTTTTGAGGCTAACGGCGTTTTCAGGAAGACCATCGTCGCCAGAAGATTGTGTTACAAGTAATTTGGCAGCAATATGTTTTTCTAATAACAAGTGTACTATTTCTATAATATTGCTACCGATCCGAATATAGAATGAAAATAAACTATCCTTATTCTAGGCATAATATTTTTACAAGAAGCCGTGCTGCCATATATCTACCTTTTTGACAGTTTTTACCTGGTATTGTGCAAGGTCCGCCCGGATTGCTACCACCATCTTGCTCGCTAATCCTGCCGTGAAGCAGCAGTGCTTGCACTGTTGTGTTTCGGCGTGGAGAGAAAGACAGCCGGTGAAATTACTGGCCTTTGAGGTATCCCATCTTAGGAGGTTGGCAACGCATCTGCAATCCCCCTGGTGTTGCAGATGTCTTTGGGCGGTGGTGATCTCTTACCACCAGGAGACCCACTTGCTCGTTTGCCATCTAGTTATTCAAGAAATCTTTCTATATATTTTGTTTCTTAACTACCTTTTACACGCGACTTCTTTTGCGTGAAATAGTAGAACCTTATTAAATAAATTAGGTGATTATATTTGATTCTCAAGGGAGGAAAGGGAATTGAAGCTCTTGAAGGGAATTGCCAAAAATTACTCCATGAACTTCATTAACGTCGCATGATGAACAGTGCAGAACTGGAACTAAAGACTATGTAATATCTTGGTAATATTTCCAAGATTCAGATATACAACGCGTATTTTTTATACAACCACATATAGTAACCAGACGTTGGTTTTTGTGCTGCGAAGCGATATTGCAATAAATTTTATGTTCAGTATTAATTACCAGATCGTTATTTTTTTTTTCATGCTGCAATCCTTACTTTAATATTATAAATGCGAAAGTAACTCTGTCTGTCTGTCTGTTACGCTTTCACGTCAAAACCACTGAACCGATTTTGATGAAAATTTCTTATATAGGTAGTTTGAACTCCAAATATTCCGGTAAAAGGCGCCACCGCGCGATAACCTAGATCCGCGCAGACGAAGTCGCGGGCATAAGCTAGTATACAATAATTTGAGACGAGAGAGAAGCGCATCTAGACGTATACTACGAATTGCAAAATTCGAACTTTGTATCTTGCCGTCCCGCTGATGCTTATATTATTTAATACGAGAGTGAAAGGGACGGTATGATACGAACGAAAGGCTATACCGCCCCGCCGTAGGGGCGGGAATCCCACATATCCTCCGGTCTCCCCGGGCCGGTGGCATCCATAAAGGATTTTCCACGGGCCAAAAATTGGTTATCACAGATAATCGCATTTTTTTATAAAATCTTATTTCACGCACCAAGGATAGAAATTATAAAAAAAAACGCTCCACAAACTCGCTACGTAATTAATTAACGACCCGCTTAGAACCAGTTCATACCGACGGTGCGTTCAAAATAAACCCCAAATCGATCCGAATCACAATAAACAATTCACGAACAAATTTGAACGCACGCGTTTTTACGGGCATTAATCAAACGTGGGGCAAATTAATCAGGCCGTGACGTGGGGTCGATTTGGACCGGGCAATAGGGTTGCCATATCCCCAAGTAAAAAATTGTGGGGTAAATTCCTTCCGCTTGGTCAGGGAGTCCATTTCCTACTAAGAAATTCGATGTCCTTTTCACTTTCATACTAAAATCGTGTGTGGGACGGCACGAAACCATGTTCGAATTTTTTTTTTTTAAATCGTCACAGCTTGGTGGCGGCCTTATCACGTTCTAAAGAGTCAAAAATTAAATTATGTCATTCTTGCTAAGAAAGTCGAATAAATATTAGGTTGGAAACTAAGTTACAGTTTTTGTTAGCTTTAGATGTTATATAGGTAAATAATAGTTTGAATACGTGAGCGATAAAAGTGATATCATGTAATTATTTAAAAATGTGTTCTGCTTGGTGTATTAAATATTTTTGTTAAATCGTGTTTTTACAGAAATTACGTTAAATAAGATTTAGAAAAGCATTTTAAAATTTCAAAAAATTTGAATTCACATCAAAATATTTATAAATATTGAACCTACTGACAAAAAATCAATAGACTCGATTGAAAATTGCGACTTCTAGATCAGAACAGATATTCAGCCGGATATACGAAAGAATTTTTGCTCAAGCTAAAACTAAGACGCTTCGGTCAAACAATTTTGAAAGTAAAAAGGTTGATTTCTTTATTTCGTTAAAAATCGAGGAATAAAACAGGTTAGTTCTTTATTTTCATTACAGCTGGCAACCCCAGCGATACCGGGTCATATCAAAACGGCATTAAGTTGCCGAATGAAGAAGCGCGGTTTGGACTGCGTGATGTACGATATATCTGCTAATGCAATATGGTGGCTTTAATTTAGTAACCAGCATTCAATTATCGATTAAATTAATAATTAATCGATGCAGGCGTTACTTTGCGGAGGCCCATCAATCAACAACTTTTTAAATCGTTTTTCCACTATCACTTGTAAATATTTCTACGTAGTATGTATGTACGCACGTAAATCTTTAAATGATAAGCAGAGGGAAAGAAACATAAAATGGACGAAAAATGTAACCGAATGGTATCTAAGAGAAAAAAAAATCGAACATTAATTTAAAGTTAATGCTAAACTTAATAGTTATTTGTATCACAAGGGAGCAAAATGGTGTATTTACGGCGAGGGCGTAGGTGCATTGGAATCCGGAGCGTAATGAGGGATTCAAGTGTTAACGCCCAAGATGAAAAATTTTGCTCCCGAGTGGCTCATACAACTTTTCACACCGAGTATTAAGAAACTTGAAAAAAAATTCTAAATCTTATTTAAGAACAACCAGCATAGAAAATGGCGTGGCTTTAAAATTATCAACTTCAAAAAATGGCATTTGCAATAAAACACTTAGAAAAGCCTTGAACAGAAAAGTTGCAGTTTGCTCCCCTCGTCAGGGAGGAAAAGTTAATTTTCAGAAGGAGAGGTGTGAAATTTTATTGCAACATCGCTTCATAGCACTTAAACCAACGTTTGCTTACTATTTGCGTTTGTATGATAAATATACCTAATCCCTATTTTTTATTTCGTGAAATAAAATTCTGACATTTCTCAGTGTTACTAGGCAAAAAATATTTGCCGAAAATTTAAAGGAGATAAAACAAAAATTAGGAAATAGAAAGCACAAATTCCTTACTATTCATATTAAAATTTGACATAATGTAATAAATCATTAATTAATACGCAGTTAGAATAATTTTGGATCAAACTATTTAGACGTAATAAATTAACCCTTTTATGAGTAAAATATAAATTGTCTCAGGTATCATTGCGATAATTGAAATATATCGCAAACCTTTGGACTTGAGTTATAATTAATAGTCATTAAGTTTCAACCTTATTCTAGAATAAACCTAGCATGGAAACGATACTGGTGCCTAAAGGAAATTGTAAAAAATCCATCTCTACCACTTAAATTAAAAAGTTAGTTATTTAATTCATGTGTACTTCCCATCATGACTTATGGGTGCCAGCCATGGGCTTTAACTGCTCAAAATATGGAGAAATTACAAACATGTCAACATAACATCGCAAGAAGCTTACTAAATGTGAAACTAAAGGATAAAGTAAATCTAAAATATATTAGAGGAAAAACAAAAGTCGCTGACGTAACACAATTAGGAGATTGAAATGGAAATGGGCGGGCCATATTATCCAAAACAAAACAGAAAAATGGGCTAAATTAGTTTCTGAATGGTATCACAGAGAGTGAAAAAGGAATAGGGGACGGCCGTTTCGGAGATGGGATGATGATTTAAAGGCGGCTGCAGGGACAATGTGGAGAAGAAAATGTCATGATCGGAACCTATGGAAAAATTTGGGGGAGGCCTATGCTAAAGCAAAACAATCTTTACCGATGTCTGAAGATCCAAAATAAAGTTATTATATGATGTATTTACTTTATTTTTATAAGTTTCAACCTTCGTAATATTTGTAATTGTTTGTGTTTCAATTTTTTCAATTTACAATTTCATAGACAAGGTAAAAATATTAGTCATTCGGCTTCTGACTTGAATGTTTGAATGTGCTCGCTCTCTTGTTTCCGTGTTATTTTCGTAATTTTCGTTGATTTTATTGTTATTTCCTTGCTGAATTTTTTTGTTAGGACCTTGTGCAAGGTCCGCCCGGATTGCTACCACCATCTTGCTCGCTAATCCTGCCGTGAAGCAGCAGTGCTTGCACTTTTGTGTTTCGGCGTGGAGAGTAAGACAGCCGGTGTAACTACTGGCACTTGAGGTATCCCATCTTAGGCCTCCAGGTTGGCAACGCATCTGCAATACCCCTGGTGTTGCAGATGTTTATGGGCGGTGGTGATCTCTTACCATCAGGAGACCCACTTGCTCGTTTGCCCTCCAGTCGAATAAAAAAAAAACACTTGCTTATACACCCTTCCACCCCGCATCAACTAGCCTAGCATGTTCTCTAATAGCAGGGCCTGCTATTAGAGAGCATGCCACTAAAAAGCATGCTCGATGGTAGTATGCTCTCGTGCTACTAACGAGCATGTGTAACAGTCATCATCATCATTTCAGCCGTAGGACGTCCACTGTTGGACATAGGCCTCCCCCAACAACCAACAACGAGCATGTGTAACAGAGGCTTTAGTTTATTCAACTTTTGCTATAGGTACTTGTTATTTAGGCAAACCGGTTAAAATCGAGTTGTTACAACGCCACGCTGCCACAATAACTCAAGCTATTATCATTTCAGTCACACACAGAGGAAGGAATTAAGCCGCTCACGCACACTTAATCGAAATATTGAACATCATCTAGTTCGATACACGATACGGAACGGTACGTGACGGGAAACGCGTATTCCGGGGCATTGTTGGCTATACCCGGTACGGGGCATTAGGGCTGCCTTTAAAGCGATGGGGAAAATTAAGGTTATTTTTATTAGAGACGCTTGGAGACTGTTGCACGGGATTGTTATTGCTGTGGTATTCGATTGTATGGAAACACGAAGGAAAGCAGAAAGATTGGGGCTATTGCAATTGTGGGGCGATCTTAACTATTCTTTGTAACTTCGGTCTTACTAAAGCCAGTTCATGTCAGCGACTTAGTCTGCGAGAAAATCGTTAAAAGCTATCCCCACGGGCTCTGTGGGATTTTCTGAGTAAATTGTATTTTATACTGGGTGTGGCCTGTAATACGAGCAAAAAATTAAACCATAGATCCTACTCCTCAAACTGAACAACATTATTTCAGCAACTTTTAAAAATAACGGAGTCTTTGAATTTTCATTTTTTCATACAAATTGAATACTGCTATCAATGAACGCCATCCTAGAACAACTGATGTCGCCTGTCACGCTGCAAACATCAAGGATTTCGGTTTACATTGCTTCTTCGAATAAACTTTAGTGTAATAAAAATTTAAAAAACTAATTATTTTTAAAAGTCGCTGAACTAATGTTGTTCAGTTTAAGGAGTATGATCTATGTTTTAATTATTTGCTCTTATTACAGGCCACACCCGATATATTAATATGCATTATGAACGGGTTGCCAAATAATTGCCGAATCTGTCGCGCAGTTATTGCGTGATTGGGTAACAGAAATATTTACATACCATCCCATTTATTCATTTATAATAGGATACTTTGAATGGTCTCACAGATGTAGGGATCTCCCTACCCCTACTTTGCCTGGCCTCCCTACCCTACCTCCGAGTGTCCAGAATCGAAGCAAAAAATCCACTTCGGTCTATTCAAGATCTCTCTCATTAAAAGTTACCACGTAGCCACAACGCCGAGGGCTATATTCATTCTATATTTATGGGATCTTCCGTATTTCTAGCGAGGATTGTAATTTCCAACAAAAAACATTCTTAATACTACAAACTCTTTTGCTAACTGTACATTTCTCTTTTACCGACGACCAGATGGTCAAGTGGTTAGAGAACCTGACTACGAAGCTTGAGTTCCCGGGTTTGATCCCCAGCCGGGACAGATATTGGTATGAGTAATAGGTACCAATGTTTGTTCTCGTGTCTTGGATGTTTAATATATATTTAAGTATATTTATCTATACAAGTATGTTTATCCATTCCCTAGTAGCTATAGTACATGCTTTGCTTAGTTTGGGACTAAACTCCAATTCAATAGAATCTGACAATCCTGTAGACACTTCCAGCCTACTAATATAAACACCGGGCTGCCTAAGGCTTTGTGATGTGACTATTATTCTTTTTTGATTCCTTTTAGATGGTAATTGCAACAACAGGGACATATATAATCAAGTGTGCCCACGATAGGGTGTCTTAAATATGTAGAAAATTGACAGATTCTATTGAATTGTACTTTAGGTCAATTGGTGTTCAGCGTCCCGTAATATTAGGTCTAATTACATAACAAAGTACTAGTAAATGGTATTACAATTTGGTATTGAAAATCACTAGTACTATTAGCTTATTATACTTTATTATGCAATCAGGTCCAGATTATTATAATGTCAAGTTTTTAGCTCAACCAGAATGTAATCGAAAAAGGATTGAAAATTTTGCAACCAGTCACAACACTTAACTTTAAGTAGGTATAGTCAAGGAAATTAATTTACGTCCCAAGGTGGAACCTTTTCATAATAATTTTGTCATGATTATTTTTAGAAAATGTAAAGAATGTCAATATGACATTAGTAGCACAAAGGTTCCACCCTGGGTAGTGATAATTTCCTTGAATGTACCTACGAAAGTCGTAAAAATAAATACTTATAAACGAGGACCATGTGAGTAAATCCATACTAATATTATAAATGCGAAAGTGTGTGTGTGTTTGTATGTTTGTGTGTTTGTCCGTCTTTCAAGTCGAAACGGAGCGAGGGATCGACATGATTTTTGGCATAGAGATAGTTTATGGGCCAGAGAGTGACATAGGCTACTTTTTATCCCGGAAAATGCAGAGCTCCCGTGGGAACAGCGCGCGATAACCGAATTCCACGCGGGCGAAGCCACGGCTAGAAGCTATTAATTTATGTTTTACTATAGCAAAAGACGTTTTACATTCATTGCCAATTTCCAACATTATGCTATACGAGTAAACAACAAACCCAATGACAAAAGACCTCTAGTCCTCCAATTTTCAACTTCACGCGCTCCTCCGTGCCTTTAATTGCCCTACGCTTTGGCAGCCCTAGGGGCAACTCGGGGTAAGGGGCGAGATGAGGTATTCATGTGGAGAGGCAACGTCGCGGGAGTTCGGACGTCCGTGTGGCACGTTTGTGGGCACGGGGTCAATTAAAAACTGGTTTGGGGGAATTGGGGTTGTCTATTTTTTGCAATGTGTAGTAAATCGAATATAATTTGGAGATAAGTGTTTTTTTCATCGTTTAATGTAACTCGTGTAGTCTCGTTTAGTGTATTTCTTTTACATAAAAATAGGCAACGACATTCATTTGACTTTGAAAACTATGACGTAGATGGTCCAAGTTGTACCATCAGCCAAATATGTGGTCTACCACCCTAAAGTTGATAATCGTTCGTTTGCATGTCATAAAACAATAATGCCAATAGACATCTCTGTCAACTTGAAAGTTCGACTTTAGCGATATATTCATTTGATAAGAACTTGTTTAAAAACCGGCCAAGAGCGTGTCGGACACGCCCAAAATAGGGTTCCGTAGCCATTACGAAAAAATTAAGTAATATTTTTCTAAGGATTTCGTATTTTATACGGAATCTTCCAAGTTTAGGTATATTTTATACCTTAGGCTGCTATTTACTCTTAAACTACTAATAATTTTCAAGCAAACTTAGCCGTTAGGTATAGTTTTCCTTGAAAGTTTGATATACTTACTACCATTCTGATTTTTTTCAAATTTTTCCACTTACCGGTTTAGATTTAAGAGGCGCTCGATTTTAATGAAAGTTTGCACTTTAAAGTTGAATATTTCGCAAACAAATCACTGAATCGAAAAATCATCTTAGCAAACCCTATATACCTATCCAACGATACCCCACACTATAGGGTTGGATGAGAAAAGAAAATCACCCCCACTTTACGTCTATGGGAGGTACCCTAAAAAAAAAATCATTTTTATTTTTATTGTACCATTTGGTCGGCACAGTTTACATATATATCGTTGCAAAATTTCAGCTTTCTAGCATTGATAGTCCCTGAGCAAAGCCGCGGACGGACAGACAGACAGACAGACATGGCGAAACTATAAGGGTTCCGTTTTTGCCATTTTGGCTCCGGAACCCTAAAAATCGTTCGATCATATGAAACAGTTGAAAGATTAATCATTATTTTGCGGCGTAAAATTAGAGAACCGTATCCAACTTATAGCTAATTGTCCAAATTAATGACGCAATTAAACAATTATATGAAAAACTATTGTGATAAGTATCTGAATTGCGTCATAATCTGTGTGTATCAAACATATTATGGTAGATAACGTTGTAAATAGCGGAAGAATTTGTGACGATAATAATTAAAGCGGTGACGATAATTTTTAAAATCGGTCTATCAGTTAATTCGTAACAAACATCCAAAAACATGAAAAACAGTTTTTATTATGTGAGGGTGGCAAACGAGTAAGCGGATCATCTGATGGGAAATGATCATCACTGCCAATGAGTACCACCATTCAAGGAGGGAGAGTCATTGGTCCATTGTTTTCTTGAAAGCCCCGATGCCAATAGTTGTTCGGAAACACTGCTTATGCAAGTTTAAAGATTTAAAGATTTTTATTGAACATAAAATATTTATCAAGTATAACTATGTTCGTAACCAGTTGCATTGGTTATAAACCCCCTCCTCAGGACATTTATAGAGCTATGTTCTAATAAAATATACATACATACATTTATAAAAATCAAAATCAAAAAATCAAAAAATCAAAATCATTTATTCAGTAAATAGGCCGCAATGGGCACTTTTACACGTCATTTTTTAAAACTACCAGCGCTTTCGGAAAGACCATCATTGCCAAGAAGAATGCGCCGCAAGAAACTTGGCAGAAAGTCATTTTTTCAACATAAAATAATTACAAATAAAATACTTAAAAACTACAGTATACAATGAAATAAAAGAAAATACAAAATAATAATAATAATAATACAGGGATGTATGGGGTCCCTTAGTTACAAAACTAAACTCTAACTATAATCTACGTTCAGTGGAAGTGTAGACTGCTTCCACCGTCATAAATTAAAAATAATAATAATTATAATAATAATAATTTAATTCTGAAATTTACATTTCAGGTCAAGTAACCATTAAACTTTTGGATTCCGAAGGCAAGCTCACGTCTGCCGCCCCCAAAGTTAGCTCACACGAACTCATGTCATGCTCTGAAAGCAGAGCGGTACCGAGTGCATGTATTGCTTCCGTTCCCATAAGCTCTATGGGATCGTCTTGGGAGCTTCGACGTCGCGGGCCTGTGACTAGAAATTAAACTAAAAATATACACGTTTAAAATCCATAAGCTTAACAATATACAGCCTTAAATATAGCAAGGGGATGTATAAAGTCCCTGAGTTAATAATAAAATTACTATATAGCAAGGGGATGTAGAAAGTCCCTGAGTTAACAATAAATAAAATTCCTAATCTAAATAATTCAGAGATGTATATAGTCTCTGAATGTCAAAGTAAACTAATTAATTAATTAATAAAAGTCTTAGGCTAGTTTAAACAAATTATGTCAGTACTGAAAACTAAAATATTTTTTCATCAGTCCATTACGGTAAACTTAAACATTCAGTATCTATTTCCGTCATTCAAAACGCCGATAAAGCCGATAAGGATTTAAATGCTGATAAAGCCAAAGCCACAATTATTTTTATTGAACTGTAATTGGTTCCGTTTGCTTGCCGTTGGTCCGAGGTAAGAGTTGAAGCGGGAAAGTGATCACCTTGTTCATCATACGTTACCATTTAACATAACCAGTACTGGAAAGGGCCAAATATTTCCTAATTCAAAGAGATTTCGGTCACTTTTACTGTCAATTTTCCAAATTTCCAAAATTCGAATAACGAAGTTTGTATCGTACCGTCACTCTCACCCTCGTATTAAATAATATTAGCTTCAGCGGGGCGGCAACATACGAAGTATTTGAATTTTGTAGTAATAGGGCATAAAATAAGATATAACTACCAGCAAAGCGAGGAGTGTTAGGTAAAATTGCGCCTACAACATGCGAGTCGAGCGAGCGACGTGAGCGAGCCACTGCAGCTGCCGGCGAATCGCCAGGGCCTAATTAGGCTATAAATAAGCTCCTATCAGTGCTGGTTGTATAATATTGGCTGGAATTACTAAAAAAATACTAAAACAAAACAATGTGAAGACGGGAGCATGAAATTTCACGTGACTCAGATTCGAAAGGAGGAATCAACCAAGTGCGTATCAGACAGCGCAGGGTTCCGTAGAAAGCAAACTATACAATAAGTGTGTATTTCATATTATTATGTGAGTGATTTTGAAACTACTCCATTTTTGAGGTTTTACTTCTAACCATGGAACTGTCAATTTCAAATGTAATGTCGCACATAAATTCCGAAAAAGTCAAAGGTGTCTGTGTTCTAATTCCTTTGTACCACAAGCTAAATCGTAACTTTTATTCACGATTGGGCACCGTTTAAAATAATCAAAATTGTCCGCAGCGCCATAATTATAATTGTTCTACTGGGTTTTATGTTACTCTGATTTTTAACGTATCTCTTCGAACAACGCCAAAGCTAACCTAAAACGATTACTAGATTGTATTGATTTGATTTGTTGTTCAATGGTAGTAATTTTTCTAATGGACTATTCGACCACGCCAATCAATTATTGATATAGGTAGTTTCGGTTACTTAACAGAGTTCTAGAATACTAAACTTATTATTTTCTTTTTAGTTTTTTTTACAAATTTCAAGTTTTTTTCATTCTTGAACATGAAACTACCGTGAGACTCACTCATATTAAATATAATGACCCGGATAACTCACGTCTTAAATCGAGTTTAGCTCGACATGTTTCGGGCTAAACCGTAGCCCTTCGTCTTCGGAGCAACGCGACTCAGCGGCTGCTGCAACACGCGCACATTTCACACACACATTTTTTTTTTCATTCTATTGCAACAACTACGTAAATGCATTTATACATCGCTGCGTTTATAATATCGAAGCGTTCCGCATCATTAAATCATTTTTTGAAAAAAAAAATGCATTTACGTCGTTGTTGCAATAGAGGTGCGATATGTTTGAAAACCAGCCGTTTGGGCTACAGAGAAGACCATAGAAAAAAACCGGCCAAGAGCGTGTAGGACACGCCCAAAATAGGGTTCCGTAGCCATTACGAAAAAATCAAGTAATATTTTTCTAAGGATTTCGTATTTTATACGGAATCTTCCAAGTTTAGGTATATTTTATACCTTAGGCTGCTATTTACTCATAAACTACTAATAATTCTCAAGCAAACTTAACCGTTGGGTTTTCATTGAAAGTTTGATATACTTACTACCATCCTGATTTTTTTTAATTTTTTCACTCACCGGTTTAGATTTTAGAGAAGGGGGGAGGGACGCTCGATTTTTATGAAAATTTGCACTTTAAAGTTGAATATTTCGCAAACAAATGACTGAATCGAAAAATCGTCTTAGCAAACCCCTAATGGTTTTAAAAGACCTATCCAACGATACCCCACAACTATAGGGTTGGATGAGAAAAAAAAATCACCCCCACTTTACGTCTATGGGAGGTACCCTAAAAAAATTTTTTTTTGAATTTTTAATTGTACCATTTTGTCGGCATAGTTTACTTATATATCCGTGCAAAATTACAGCTTTCTAGCATTGATAGTCCCTGAGCAAAGCCGCGGACGGACAGACAGACAGACAGACATGGCGAAACTATAAGGGTTCCGTTTTTGCCATTTTGGCTCCGGAACCCTAAAAAGACACATGGTACATACATTAGTTCGAAAAACATAACCTTCTTTTAGGCAGTCGGGTATAAATCGAAGTACGAATAGCCCGCAAAATTACTCAACAATATAATCTTAACTTATCGCTAGGTATCTTATCACTGAAATCGTCTCGAAAAAGAAATCTTGGATTTTTTTAAGTACCTTGTTTGCTTAGTTTGATTACCAATTTAGCCTATTGCATTCTCATTGGCGCTCTAACATGTACCATATTTCATCATTGTAGAAATGGAAGAGTCAAATCATTTGAAGTAAATAATTTTAAGTAATTTTGGTTGAGTAAAATTTTTGTTGGTTGTCCTTTGTCAATCTGATTAATGAAAATGAGTAAAATAAAACTTCAACTTCAACTTCAACTTTTTGCTTAATGGCAACCGGTCGCTTTAGGTTAGCAACCATTACTGCCAATGACACCTGACGGCAGCAAAGTATACATGTGTCTGACCGGTTAATAAAGGTTTTTCTAAACGGGGGTTGTATTTTAGTAGCGAGTTTGTAGCGTACCTGGAATAGACATACACAAAACATAGAGACAGCACAAAACGTAGAGACAGTACAAAACGCTTAGACATTACAGATCGGATCAAAGGGAGCGACAGAAGCGAAAAAAGCGCCTATAGTTTTATTTTTTCTAAAATAAAACTTTCAAGATTTGAAGAAACTTACTGACGTAACACATATAAATATATCGTGTTTTTCTTGATTTCCGTTAAATCTACTTGGTAATTAACTTTTTGACTAAATTGAAAACGTGATATTATAAGTTCAAACTCATTGTCAAAGGTCAAAAAAAAAGGTTTAAATTCACAATCTTGATGAATGACATTGATTCAACATAAAAAAAGCCTTGCTAACCTTGTTTTGCTAACTTTCTGTAAATTAAAAACACTTTAGTTACAGACTTTACTAAAGCGTCATAAAATAAGAACTTACGCAGTTTACTGTGCATATTTAATTCCTTATCTTAATTCTTGAATACCTTTTAAACAGTTAGTTAGGCCAATAACGTCTTGCAGAAATTAACCTCATTTGACCTGTAGAATATTCCATTAAAGTCAACGGAAATCAGAAATAAGCAGTGTATACGTAAACTGCAAGTTAAATATATATTTTTTTTAAATGAACTTAAAGCTATTATCGATAACAAAACTTATACATCTCAAATCCTCAATTCAGCACCACAACGGTGAATTATATAAAAAGACAAAGGCACAATGAAACTGACACAAATTGTAAATTTCAATTAATATAGTTTCGGTCAAAGGGCAGGGGTTGCTCAGGCGGGGCCGCTCGATCGATGCAACCCCAACTATGTGATTATTTCGACACCTCGTAAGGTATTGGCCTAGTTCTCAATTGAAATCACTGGTATTTGTGTACCGCGTTGGACCGTGAGAAAACTACTTTAATAACGAAATGACCAAGTTTATTTCGAAAAAAATGACTTTCTGGCTAGTTTCTAGCGGCGCATTCTTCTTGGTAATGATGATATTAAGAGCTGGTAGTTTAGAAATAAACCGGCCAAGAGCGTGTCGGACACGCCCACGATAGGGTTCCATAGCCATTACGAAAAAAATCAAGTAATATTATGTACGTTATAACACAATTAAAACACTTACTAGTCTTAAAATCTATTACCAGAAAAAGAGCGTATCTTCACGGCACTTAAGTCCTTTTGTTGAGAAGCGCAGTTTTTCGGCAATAACTCAAAAACAGTATATCCGATCATGTTGAAACTAATTTTCGTTGAAACTATTTATTAAGCGTTACCTTTCCATATATCTTGCATATTTTTTGGACGAACGGTTTACAAGATAGAGGGGGGGGGGAACCAATTTTTGCTACTTTGGGAGCGATTGTTTCCGGAAATCTTCACTTAATCCAAAAAGTTTACAACATCTGTACTCCAAATTTCATTGATATACATCTTGTAGTTTTCGAGTAAAATGCCTGGTGACATACGGACGGACGGACAGACAGACAGATGGACTTGACGAAACTATAAGGGTTCCGTTTTTGCCATTTTGGCTCCGGAACCCTAAAAAAGATTGTTGTGTTTTTGTGATTTATGTGTGCTCTTACAGCGTGGAGATGAAGGAGCTGCATGAGCACACATTTGTTGCATAGACGTTGCTATCATAAGGTCGCGGGTGAACAAACTAATTGTTTTAGTTTATTTACAAGGGTGTTTATTTAAACTAACCCTACCCACTTTCTGAATTCCGGATAACTTTAAGAGCACCTTGTATATTTAATTGGTCCAGCGCTGGGACGTTTCGTTGGGCGGGTTTATTGCCTGGCCCGGGGCCACTGCACCGATTACCATAACGGATATCCGGATATGACATGGGGAGGGTTTTCTTTGGGCATTGTTTTTGCGGCGTACTTATCTATATAACCCTACCTAAACCTACCCTACCCTATATTTAACTTAGGATACTCGCGGTGTTACTTGAAAATTTCTACTAGGCAATCAGGAGCATTGCAGGTGGTAGGACCTTGTGCAAGGTCCGCCCGGATTGTTACCACCATCTTGCTCGCTAATCCTGCCGTTAAGCAGCAGTGCTTGCACTGTTGTGTTTAGGCGTGGAAAGTAAGAAATTACTGGCACTTGAGGTATCCCATCTTAGGCCTCTAGGTTGGCAACGCATCTGCAATCACCCTGGTGTTGCAGGTGTCTATGGGCGGTGGTGATCTCTTACCATCAGGAGACCCACTAGCTCGTTTGCCATCCAGTCGAATAAAAAAAAGGAGCATGACAAGACTAATTTAAAGTAGCGAGTGAGAGAGACGTGAGTAAGACTTATCGTCGATGAAACACTCACTCGCTCTGTAGTACAGTTACCTGCTTTAAAATCTGCGACAGCGGAGCGTGCAAAAATATCTGGCACGTCCTACTGACCCTAGAATTAAAGTTGTTTTAGATATTTATGTCTGACGACCAGATGGCCTAGTGGTTAGAGAACCTGACTACGAAGCTTGAGGTCCCGGGTTCGATTCCCGGCCGGGGCAGATATTTGTATGAATAATACGAATGTTTGTTTTGGGGTCTTGGATGTTTAATCTGTATTTATCTACATAAGTATGTTTATCCGTTGTCTAGTATCCATAGAACAAGCTTTGCTTAGTTTGGGACTAGGTCAATTGGGGTCAAGTGTCCCATGATATTTATTTATTTATTATTTTTAGTTACTACCGTGGCTGCCTAGTTTTTTTTTTTTTTTTATTCAACTGGATGGCAAACGAGCAAGTGGGTCTCCTGATGATAAGAGATCACCACCGCCCATAGACACCTGCAACACCAGGGATATTGCAGATGCGTTGCCAACCTAGAGGCCTAAGATGGGATACCTCAAGTGCCAGTAATTTCACCGGCTGTCTTACTCTCCACGCCGAAACACAACAGTGCAAGCACTGCTGTTTCACGGCAGGATTAGCGAGCAAGATGGTGGTAGCAATCCGGGCGGACCCTGCACAAGGTCCTACCACCTGCAACCGCCTGGTTTAACCTTGGCCTCTCTAGCAAAAGATCATGGGTTCAAATCCCAGCTCGCACGTCAAGAGTTTTTGAACGATTTTTCAATTCAGTGATTTGTTTGCAAAATATTCAACTTTAAAGTGCAAATTTTCATTGAAATCGAGCGTCCCCCCCCTCTAAAATGAAAAAAATCAGGATGGTAGTAAGTTTATCAAACTTACAAGGAAAACTATAACGGTTAAGTTTTTTTGAGAATTATTATTAGTTTAAGAGTAAATAGCAGCCTAAGGTATAAAATATACCTAAACTTGGAATATTCGTATTACGAAATCTTTAGAAAATATTACTCAGCTAAGGCTACAGAACCCTATTTCGGGCGTGTCCGACACGCTCTTGGCCGTTTTTTTATATTTTTGATACTTCATCAACAAGCTAATCCCACATTTGTATAAAATTAAAAACAAAATCCTCCAAAACCAATCTCGTACCTTAATTGATTCAATATTTACTACAAATAACCGATCAAGTATCAAAGCCTCCCCAGCCTAATAAAACAAATTCTTCGAACACCGAGGTCCACTATAAAAATGCCCTTGTTTTGGCTACGAGGCTACGGGCTACGGCGTAGGCGTCTACGCCTCTACGCGGGGCGGGGTGAATGACCTGCCGTGTAATGGCGTGGGTCGATAGCCTCGTACCCCGCACCCCGCGTAAGGACACGTCTTAGAAGGAGCGGGAAGATGTTGACAATTAAAGTGCCTTATGTAATTGGCTCCACTCTGGTGGTTAGCTTTACATAGGAGAAATTTCTTGGTTTTAATATCGTGAAGTCATTGACTGTCAAAGTTTATATTGTACCTGTTGTGTGTCTGTATAATCTGGTGGTAATTTGACATAATTTAATTATGACGTTTTTATTAAGTGCGTAAGTAGTGTTTTTAATCTAAATTTAAGGAATTAAATATTTTAATTACATTTTTAATTTGAAGGAGATTCCATGATCAGATTAGGGATGTCCTAAAGATAGAGATACCTGGGTCAATATTACCCGAAACCGGCGAGCATGTATGAAGTGACTAAAATTAAGTGTTGAAGAACCAATAGATACCTATACGAGTATATCAGGATCGTAGCAGGTAGCAGCAAATAGTCTCTGTCTACCTCTTCGTTAGGAAAGAAGCTTGAATGTTTGTGAATATATATGACAATTTGGTACTTAAAAAAATAATATTTACAGATAACACAAGATCCATATTTAAATAGTAACTAGCTTTTGCCCGCGGCTTCGCCCACGTGGAATTCGGTTATCGCAAATGGTATTAATATTATTATTATTTATTGTGTTAAGAAGCCGTTTTTTTTAAATAAACGTGTCTTTACCCTTTGACAATTTCTCCGAATTCTCTCTCGCTCTATCACTCTTTGACAAACCTCAAGTTACTGAAACGTATTATTAAGTCATTTCATTATAATTTAGGTGAAAGAAAACTGTTGCAGACATTTTCTCCCTCGATGCCATTATTAACGATCACGAGTTGGCTACTCTGGCGGGGTTCCGTGACCTTGGCCAATTCATTTAATGACCGACTATAAAACTTCTACCCCAATATAATCTCAGTCAAAATTCTAAACTTTATAAATGATTATATAGTAGAAAAAATATAGGTAAACTAGCTTTTACCCGCGACTCTGACTAAAGAATGAATGAAATAATGAAGAACCCAATTATGTAGGTTTCCTGGATAAAAACTTTTTTTTTATTCGACTGGATGGCAAACGAGCAAGTGGGTCTCCTGATGGTAAGAGATTACCACCGCCCATAAAAATTTGCAACACCAGGGTATTGCAGACGCGTTGCCAACCTAGAGGCCTAAGATGTGATACCTCACGTGCCAGTAATTTCACCGGCTATCCTTTGACCTTCCCCGGAACTCAAACTATCTATCTATTTGATGATAACTGTCAGCTGCGCAGGTTAAAGTAATTATTTTTTTCATTGACGTGGACCTCCACAAAGTAACGGTCTGATTCAATAAATAATAATAATAATAATAATGATGATTTATTGTACAACAAAAAACAGTAATTTACATTCAAATGAGTTTAGGTCTATTAAAGGTACAACTGAGTCATGGAAAAGGTCAACATTCTGTCCCCTAAACTAGGTAAAAACCTGTATCTTAGGGGCTAGAGCATTTCTCCGACTTCTAACAGACAAAATGGTTCTAGTGAGCATCAAATTTTAATTACGCATTATTGATATTTTATGTCGTCATCGCTACTCTCAAGTACCGCCGCAGCCTTAAGGTTTAGGATGAGCGGCAGACGTATCAGATCATCTGGTAAACGCTTTTTATATCGTTAGCTTTAGTCGCGTCTGTCACACTTAGTCGCACGGCGGCTGGTGACGACAAAAAGCGCAATGCCACTTTTCACGGACGATTTAGCTTAAGAGGTATTCGTTTGGGATATTGCTGTCTTTATCGCTCGTGACATAAGCGCTCGCAGCCGTCCCCCCCATGCCTTCCGCAGCGAAGTCCGTAATTTATATCGAGATAGCTGTAGGCTTTTCAAGATTGGGCCGTTGAATTTTGGGTTTCGTTGTCCTCATATTATACGAAACGTATAGCACAGATATCAATGATGTTTTAATCACGATATTAATTATATTTTCTATGCCTGTGGTTTTTTAGATTTTTGTAAAAATGCTTTATTAGTCTGTAATTCTCGTGCAAAGTTGACATCTTTTTTTGTCGACTTTTGAACTCCTGTAATTTATATGAAAATCTGAAAAACCACAGGCATAGATAATTACGTGTAGTCCATACTTACAAAATTTCATCTATTTCTGTTGCCTAGTTTTCAAATGAGACCGGGACTACGTTTGTATGCAGAATGGAACGAAGAGACTTCTCTTAATACGCGAGTGGAAGGGACAGTGCGATACGATCTTCGATTTGCGAGTTTCGTAGTAGCCCCTCAGCTTGGGCCAAAAACGTTTTCGTACGTTGGGCTGTTTGTTTTTTTTTTTTTTTATTCGACTGAATGGAAAACGAGCAGGTGGGTCTCCAGATGGTAAGAGATCACCACCGCCCATAAACATTTACAACACCAGGGGTTTTGCAGATGCGTTGCCAAACTAGAGGGCTGAGATGGGATACCTCAAGTGCTAGTAATTTCACCGGCTGTCTTACTCTCCACGCCGAAACACAACAGTGCTGCTTCACGACAGGATTAGCGAGCAAGATGGTGGTAGCTATCCGGGCGGACCTTGCACAAGGTCCTACCCACCTGCCGAGAACCTGCCTGTCTGTCTGTAGAGAAGAACAAACTAAATAACAGAAAATAGAACGCACAAAAATATAAAATCAGCAGTTTTTCTTTTGTTCGCTTAAATTTTATGCTTTTCAAAGCTTGTTTCTATTTATATTTTTATTGTTTAAAGTCTTAATAATTGTATGTGTATTGTGTGTGGAATAAACTTTTTCATTTTGATTTTTCAGTTTAATTAAATCTATAGTTATTTTTATTTCACTTTTATTTTTCGCAAGCTTAGGTATGTAGTTCGGTATATATATATAACGTTATGTTACTTAATTAAATTACAGTTGTTGTTGTTATACGTAACGTTTGTTATACGAAGAAACGTTTAATATAAAATTGTATCAAACGTTTTTATATAAGTTGAGATGCCTCTAAAACATTCCTAAATCCAAGCACACCGCACTCATACTATATTTAGAACATCCTTTTAAAAGTCAGTCTTCAAATAGCTCCCGTTTTAAGATTAAGCCTTTGCTCGGTCTAGCTCAATCCTGAATCTAGACTAGCAAATAGCGGCTTGCCAGCGAAGCGAAACTGCGCCATGCACGTTATGTGAACTTAAAGCGTGCACTCAGAAACTAATACTATGTTGAAAGACTTATTTACACAGCGCTATGTTTTTCCAGGATAGGTATATTTAGGACAATATTTGTATTAGTTAAATGATTGTCTGCAATAGCAATTAGGTCGCCTTAGTCTACCCTGTTTTTTGTCTTAAGGGGTTTGCTCCTGGTTAGCTCATGAGCAATGTCCCGTTAGATGGCGCTGTTATCAATAGTTCCTTTTTTCAGGTTTTTTTCGTAAATTATGAAGAATTATTTCACCAAAAACTAATGGCGGGAGTATCTAAGCGTAACCGATTTTTAGACCCCACACTCGAAATGAAATATTCCGCCAAAGCCGCAAACGAGGTGCTTTACTTTGAACGTCAATTGCGGCCGTATACGGACACTAGGAGCTCACGCACACACTCAAATAGACAGCGCCAGCTAGCGAAAGTCTATTGCGACACTTAGCTACCCGATCGGGGTACTCCTTCGAGTAATATTCACATTTTTTTATCGAGTCACGAAATTTTGTACCAACTGTACTTTACTCGAAATTTTACTACGACCTATAAAATTTATAGGTATTTTATTGATAATTAGAAGCAGGGTCTTGGTATAACTGTTCGCATATTATAATACGAGCAAACGCCTTTCAAGTGTTCATAATATGTGTACGATAAATTGAGAAATTACCAAGATTCTGACCACGGTTTCTTGTCTTGGTTGATGGTCTTGCTATTATTCAGGTTATATTTATAGTTACTTTTCGTAGTACTACTCTTGCTAATGTGGTCATGGTCGTCGGTTGAAAATCGGTAGCAAATGTAGGTACAGGACGAGTTTCTTGGGAAAATAGTGCGGTGGTTTGTCCTTACCTTCCACGCCGAGAGCTGGAATTCGTAGTTGGCAATAGAGAGCGCTGCCACCAGGGCTCTTAGTCACTTGTACGACACGCACAGGAATGCACAGGCAATCAAGTTTATCAAGGGCATCCGTAAGGCCAAAGTCCCTTAAGACACTGTTACACATGCTCTTTAGTAGCAAGAAAGCATGCTACTATTGAGCAAATGCTAGCTAGTAGCATGTGTGAACAGGACATGCTACTATCGAGCATGCTTATTAGTGGCAAGCTCGAGACGGGGTGGAAGGGGGAAAGGTAATAAGCAAGTGTGAACGCGTTTGCTTCAGTCCATGAGCATGCTCATAAGCATTCTTATAAGCATGTTACTAGTAACGAGCATGTATAACAGTGCCTTTAGACATACCTAATATTTTATGAACAGTGCTTCGTGTAAGCTCTTTCTATCAAAAGAGGTAATAAAAGCATACAGAGTTTACTACCCTAATTATCATCATCATCATCACTCAATTTCTGTGGCAAGACTTTTGGTAGAGAATTAGTAATCATAAGCTGCTAATATCAATTATTAATAAGTTGCTAACCATGAAAAGAGTTGACGAAGAGTTTATCTAGGCTTCTGCATCTGGATTTCTCAGTTCGTATATATAATTACTAGCTTAATCCCGCGGCTTCGCTCCCGTTGAAGAAAAAAATCTATTCTGTAGTGTAGGTATTCGAATTTAAAAAAAACTTCTTGCACCTCTGTGATCCTCAAGGAGTATTCCATAATTCCAATTGTATGTTTGCCAAATCTCATGCATTTTTAGGCCATGTTTTGCCTTTATAGGTATAAATAAATACTTACGAAATACTTACATAACAGCAAACGTTCACCCACTCGCCGATAACTGGTATCAAATTGCGGTAAAAAACTATCCCGTGCTAATTTTGTACCTACATATCTCTATAAATTGATTTTGTTAGGATAATCATAACCGATGATTTGGCACAATCAGCAGAAGACTACGAGCAGTTCCAAAATCATCTACACTCCCTTTGTTACCTTCGAGTCGAAAACAGTTGTCAATTCGTATCATATAACTACCTATTGTAAGTATTATCTGCTAGGATTTTTATCCGATCCAGCAGGCTTGTAGTCGTGCGTACTGGATTATTGGCAGTGCTTCCTTTGGATGTTCGTGCGATGGAACTACTGCGTTTTTTTTGCATTAGTTCCTTTACAAGACTAGAAGGAAAAACTGCGTTTATTTTTTTGTCTTTGTTCCTTTCGCAGTAGCATCTTCAGTTCTTGCAAAGGTACAAAGGCGGAAAAATAACGCAGTTCTTTCTTCAAGGTCTTGTGAAGGAACTAGAACTACCGCAAATAGTCCGTCGTATTTGCAGACTACGGGCACGTTCAGTTTAGCTGACACGTCATCATCGGAGACAGATGTTGCATCAAACCCAATTCGAAGCAGTCAAGCTCATAGGTAGCTGAACAGTTTGGTACTTTGTCACAGCAAGCTACAGTGCTAAAATGAGCATTTCTAAAAAAGTTTGTACATTTGATTTTTTCGACTCCGATTTGGGAAAATTTACAGGTAGATAGAGTGAATCGTTCACTGAGTTTAAATAACATAGTCTCCCGAAAATTAATTTGTATGGAAAGTTCCTTTTTTGTTACCGCAAATCCATAGTTTTGGTAACAATTTAACAAAACAGGAAATTTCCATACAAACCAATTGGGACATTTTGAGAGACTATGTTACTACGACTCAGTATCGTTCACTCTACATACCTGCAATTTTTTATCACAAATAGGAGTCGCAAATCAAATGTACAAACTTTATTTAAAAATGCTCAAATAGTTTTTTTCACACCTCTCCTTCAGAAAAGTAACTTTTCCTCCCTACCGAGAGGGAGCAAAGTACAATTTTTCTGTTCAAGGCTTTTCTAAGTGTTTTATTGCAAATTCAATTTTTTTAAGTTGATAATTGGAAAGCCACGTCATTTTCTATACATTTTGCTCCCTTGTGACACAAAATAACTATTGTGTCACAAGGAGCAAAATGGTGTATTTACGGCGAGGGCGTACATTGAATCCAGAATGTAGCGAAGGATTCTAAAGTAGAATCCTGAGCGTAATGAGGGATTCAAGTGTTAACGCACAAGATGAAAATAATTTTGCTCCCGAGTCGCTCATACAACTTTTCACACCGAGCATTAAGAAACTTGAAAAAAGTAAATTCTAAATATTATTAAAGAACAACCAGCATAGAAAATGGCGTGGCTTTACAATTATCAACTTCAAAAAATTGCATTTGCAATAAAATACTTAGAAAGCCTTGAACAGAAAAGTTCCACTTTGCTCCCTCTCGTCAGGGAGGAAAAGTTACTTTTCTGAAGGAGAGGTGTGAAATAACTATACATGTCCTCAAATACTAAGAGTAAAAAGGGAATGTATTTACTTTGCTACTTTTTGAGCGCTCTTTGCCTGTAGGATCTACGGCTAACTAGTCTGGTTGACCGGCAGTGGGTATAATTAATTTGTAATTTTCCCGCTGGTACAGTAAATTCATATCCCAATAATCATGCCAAATATTATGCATTATAAATCAAGTAACTATTTTGGAAACAATATATTTTTAGACACGAGTAATATTTACCTCGACGTTTCGGCAACATTACAGTGGCCGTGGTCACGGGTAGACTGAAGTGTGGGGTGACAAATAAAAATGACCAAGTGCGGGTAGTTCGAAGGACTCGCGCTGCTAGGCAGACTTGACACCCCACACTTCAGTCTACTCGTGACCACGGCCACTGTAATGTTGCCGAAACATCGAGGTAAATATTACTCGTGTGTGTTAGCGTGATAAGTCCTGTGCGTGGTATTTTGATTAATTCCAGTTTCTTTTAATTATTATGTTGCTTTATTCCTCTCATCTGTCCAAGCACGCGAGCAGGCTGCAATTACCAGGCCCATTACTGCCGTTCCGCCTGTGACAGTTGCAGTTCTACCATACAATCTTTTCTTTGGGGTAAGTAAAATGCAGTATGTCGCATTAGACAGCGTTTGAGAATAATTATCAGAATCAGGGGGTCAGGTCTGCTAGTGAACAACGTCGGCATTAGATTCAGCTAATACTTTGAGAACAAAAAAAAGTATAAACTGTGATACAAGTTAAATATGTCCAGTCGATCAACAAGCCAACCGTACCAAGCAAATATTTTTTTTTGAGCTTGACTGTTAGTCAGTTTCTAGAACCTACAGTATTTAATTTTGCCCTAGGTTTCTCTGCTGTCAACCGTGCGGCACAGTTAGATCTATGTGATACGTTCCTACATAATATAATAACATGCAGTACACGCCCTCCTCCACCTCCTCCTCCTACATGAAATAATATATATATCACACAATACCTAATAATAGTTATATTTATATAGTAGGTATTTGTGACAGCTAGTCTAGCTTGTGTGACATATACTATACATACATAATAACATATTGTTTTACATGGAAGAGAAAAGAGAGCGGGCGTGTATGTAAATTTATTGTATAGATATTTCACATGGACGTAGTTGTGGGCACGGTTCGTAGCGAAGAAGTAAAGTAAAAAATATTGTTATCAATTTATATGAGGTTCCGCAAATTAACAAGTTCTCTGTCCCGAAGCAATGTGCAGCGTTCTTTTGACACGTCGCCATAGTAATGATAAGGTAATATAATATTCCGTAGCAATTTTCATTGTTAATCTAAATGTGGTCCAAGAATAAAAAATAATTATTATTAATGTATGTAATAAAGTTTATTATTTATTGAAAAAA
>NC_133474.1:1609669-1625264 GCF_025370935.1 Choristoneura fumiferana
AATATTCTTCTGATTTTGGTTCTTGATTCTAGTATCTGTATGCGAGATTGTCATTTTACACGAGTTTCCTTTTCTTCTGTAAGGCAACCTGACAGTTCAGTAGCAATGACACTCGAAAAAGAACGCCATACTACCTACTACAGTTATCGCGGCCGGCTCAGTCAAGAATGTCTCTAAAGCTAGACATGAGCAAATCTAAACATGAGTGATATTATTATCGATATGGATAGTCAATATTTAGTCATCCTGTGACATAGAGCATAACACCAACTCGTTTGTTAAAAAAATTGAAACATATGATAATTTTTCTACTACAATGTTTATGTTTCACGCAGAAGAAGATTAAAACTATCGCGAAAAGACTTGTGCTAGCACGTTACTAGTGACAAAACAATAAATAAGTTTCGGAATAAGATGTCAAGTAAATATCGATCTATGCGATCTCCAGGGTGAGACAGCTTCGAAGTTGAGTGTCATACTTCCTGGCGGTGACATGGTGTCGCATGGAATTCACTCATTCATATCAAAAAATGTAGGTACATGAAAAACTTTTTAACAAAAAATTGAACCGACTATAAAAAAAATAAAAAAAAATCTACTAGTTTGAAGTACTTTCTGGCGGGCGCTATCTTTTTCACTATGAAGCAGTCTGCTTTTCAAATTTCTTGTAAATCAGAAAAAACGTACGAAATTGTACGCTATAGTTAAAAAAAATGAACGGAATGAAAGGTTCTAAAGCGCTTATACAAGGTGCCCATTGGGATTCCGACAGATTGGGATTCCGATTTTTTTCTCATAAAAAATTCGACCGCTTCATAGTAAAATAGATAGCGCCCGCTAGAAAGTATCTTTATTACTACCGGTGTACTACTATTACGGGTAGTACTATTATAAGTAGTGATTTGTAGTACTATTATTACGGGTAGTAATTTTTTTGAAACTAGCGCACAAATTCGTAAATTCTTTGTACATTTTTTTGATGTTTTTTTTTTTTTTTTTATTCGACTGGATGACAAACGAGCAAGTGGGTCTCCTGATGGTAAGAGATCACCACCGCCCATAGCCAACTGCAACACCAGGGTATTGCAGATGCGTTGCCAACCTAGAGGCCTAAGATGGAATACCTCAAGTGCCAATTATTTCACCGGCTGTCTTACTCTCCACGCCGAAACACAACAGTGCAAGCACTGCTGCTTCACGGCAGGATTAGCGAGAAAGATGGTGGTAGCAATCCGGGCGGACCTTGCACAAGGTCCTACCACCTGCAAATTGATGTGAGTTTGAATTCCATGTGACAATATGTCACCGCCAGGAAGTAAGACACGAAGTTGATTATGATATATACTGTGTGGTACATACATACTATGAAATAAAATTTATATTTCTTCATAACTTAAACGTAACCGGCGATTTTTTTATTTTTCTACTCTTCGTGCCATAAGAGCTATCTGCAAACTAAAATTCAAGTTTCTTAGAACTAGAAGTATCCTTATAGATTCTTCAGTTACGTACGATAACTTATATGAAAACATGTTTTTCTCAAAAATGGTATGAAATGTTGCCAATACAACATCAAAAACGTCGCAGAAAGTAACGCATCACGGAGACTAGGCTAAGTATCCAGGAAGTAACTCGTACTGTTAAATTAATCATCATCGTATTCATCATCATCATTATCATCATCATCATCATCATCATCACCATCATCGTATTCATCATCATCATTATCATCATCATCATCATCATCACCATCATCATCACCATCAATACCAACCATCATTTTCATTATTACTAGCAACAATCATCATCATCATCATCACCACTGTCAACCATCATCAATCGTCATCATTATCATCATCACCGTCAACCATCATCAATCGTCATCATCATCATCATCACCGTCAACCAACATTAATCTAATCATCATCATCATCATTACCATGATCATCACAATGGCTAACAATCATCTAATCATCATCAAAAACGTTTTAGAAAGTAACGCATCCTGGAGACTAGGCTAGTATTGTCCAGGAAGTAACCTCGTACTGTCCAGTAAGTAAGTATGAAATCCCATTACAAATTAAGTACACTTGATATGTAATGGAATTTTATACTTACTTACTGGACAGTCACCGGTCAGCCGGAGGCAGTGTTGGGCGTAGTTAACTAGTATTTTACAATTGGTCCATGTCGTCATCATCACTATCATCATTATCATCATCAGCATCACCATCATCATATACCTCCATAATCATCACCATCGCATCACTATCGACCATCATCATATTCATCATCATCATCATTATTATTATCATCAGCATCACCATCATCATAAACCTCCATATTCATCAACATCGCAACACTATCAACCATCGTCATATTCATCATCATCACCATCATCACTATCATCATTACCATTACCATCAATTATCATCATCATCATCATCATCATCATCATCTTATCAAAATCACCGTCATTATCATCACCACCATCATAATTTTTCATCATCATCAATTTTGTACAAAAGTTCAAACACGAAGTGATAGAGACTAGGTCATAAAGTGTAAACTTATTTGATTGAATCATATTAATAACTTCAACGTTTTCCTTTGCCACTCCGCAAACACAAGTGCAAGACAATATAATAAAAAATATATATCATAAAAAGTCAAATTACATATGGTAAAGGCCTAACAAATAAACATTAATATCGTAAGATATTTAGATATTTTGGTTGTTTTTGTTCTGTGAATATTTAATCGTCACTCAGAACACCAGAACACACATACATACAGAGCAGCAAATTCACGAGCTGCATGACAGTCATGTAACACCATCAAATAATTTACCTACATACATAAACACAATTTAAAATCCTTCAATTATTGGTCGTTCGTTTTCTGTTATAAATAGAAGACTATTTTTTTAGTACTATAAAACTGTCCAATTTTGCCCTTCATATTTATTTTGCCCGCGGAGTTAAATATAAGCTGTAACAAAAAGGCCTTAGCAGGATAAAAAAGGGTCAAGTTCGAGTCGGACTCGTACATATGAAGGGTTCCGTACGTACAATGTTTTTAAAACAGTTCACTAATAAGTTTTAGCAACGCCTAGTAACCAAAAAACGCTGGGAAAAAACACGTTTCTTGTATGACAACTCCATTTATTTTTTAATTTTACTTACTTTATTATCAGTATTTGTTGTTATGGTAATACCTACATAATCTGTCAACATTTCAAGTGTCTAGTACACACAAACATGTATGCCTAAATGGGGTAGGCAAAGCACACGAAACGTTACAGCTTCGGAGACACTTTTAGCAATTTTAGGTTTTAAGTTTGACAAAAACGGTACAATAGTGACAGGTTGCTAGCCTGTGGCCTACGGTCCTCAGTCGCCTCTTACGACATCCACGGAAGAAATGGAGAGGTCTAATTCTAACCCGACATCACACGGGTAGCTATTACAGCTCAAGAGATAAAGCCCTGTGGCAGACGGATAGACAGACAGACAGACAGACAGCAGAGTCTCAGCAATAGGGTCCCGTTGGCCTAACCTTAAAAACTAAATAATAGTTACGAACCAGTAGAAGACAGACAGACAGACAGACAGCAGAGTCTCAGCAATAGGGTCCCGTTGGCACCCTTTGGGTACGGAACCCTAAAAAGGAGAAGTAACTCCCGTCAGGAATAAAGAAATATTCCAATATCGAGGGAAAAGAAGATTTAATCGTGACAACAGGGAAAAAAATATACAAAAATGATTTAGAAATGTGCATGTCACAAAGTGGTCACAAACCAGTCAATTTTGTTTAATTTCAGATGTTTTAAAAAATTACAACTTGGGCAAAGTTATATCAAAGGTCAAAGTTGTACGGTTTTATAGTACTTTTATATATATGTACCTCTATTATCTCATCATCTGAAATTACTATAGTTTCATTCAACAAATGAAAACTACATACCTGTTGGTATTCTTGTTTTTAGAAACTCCACTAAAATTTCCACCCACGGAACGCTAAAAGAAAGATGCCTACGAAGACTTTATTTCGTTGTGTACATCATATTTATTTAGAACAAACTTTTTAACACAGCGTTAATAAATAAATCTAATCAGTCGGATATTCCTAAATTTCTTGCATATCAACATTAAACGTTTCTTCTTTTCTTCACCTTGAATATTGCATGACAGCACCAAGGCTACTTCAGCAATATAATAATTCCAGGCAAAGTTATATGCAGTTAGTTATCATTGAATCTGAAAGGAATTGTGCATTAATAAATACAGAATAGTTATTTATGATACAAGTGCGGAAAGTAGGCAATTCCCAACGAGTGGCGGAGAACTTGAAACACGAGCGAAGCGAGTGTTTTGAGCCGGCACGAGTTGGGAATTTCCTACTTTTGACACGTATATCATACAACGTTTTACAATGCATTAAGCGAGGAAAAAAATCGAGGCAGTGACTACATCATTTATTTGCCATACTCCTTTTACTACAGTAGCAGGCAGTAGATATACATACCGATATGCACGCCAAACCAAAATCGTTAACGTATACACTTTATTAAACCATTTTTCATAACGATCATTGACTCAGAAGATTAGAACAGCTACAGCTACTAATGATAGGTAAAGGAGACTTTGTTTTAGTATCGTGATTTTTTATGATTAATTATTAGCCCTTTTTGCTTGACATTTTCCACACTTATATTGGCTAGTCCTTATCTCCTGCACGCTCCTATAATGCTAAATATCAGTGCAACCCGTGAATAAATCCGTGTAATAGTTAATTATCATCAAGTATATGTATTATGTATCTAATCTACCAGCTGTTAACAAAAAGTTACCGTAAATCCGAGATTTTTTAGCTTTGGAACTGTAAATTAATCAAAATTGGTTCACTAATTCTAATAGATAAAAGCAAATAAATAAGAATAAGACATACCGGTAGATGTTATAATATCCATGTGTGTAGAAGTAGATTATTCTATCAATTTAAGATGTTTATTAACTTAGTTATGTATATTATAGTTCACGTATTTTGTTCAGCGTTGAGTTTGTCACTGACAATATGTACTTCGTGAAGGACGTAAGGCGGCGTAAAGTCAGATATAAATTCATCATTTAAACTCTTCATTTTAATTTACTCATCAAAAATTAATTCACCGGACTGAACTTATGGACATTACTTTGGCGGGGTTTCATGACAGGCGCGAACGGGTAACCATGATTGGTTCGTGCTACGTCGTGCGCGCGCACTGGAAGCTCATTGGTTAACTTTCGAGTGCGCGCGCTTGACGTCGCACGGTCCGAATTGGACTCAAGAATTTATTTCCTTTTTTTTTCATAACTTTAGACGGAATTAAAATACGAGTTTACATGAAAAAAAATAATTAACGTTCTCTTTTCTGTCGCGATTAATCTGTATTATCTTATCAGTAAATATTCAGTTGGTTAAATCAAACGTTTTCTTATTTGTTCAAAGCCTAACTATAACGACTCTTTAGACTTATTTTTTTAACAATAGTTTGGACATAATTTGGCAATTTAAAAAGTTACTTTACCGCACAAGTGCGGTAAGTAAAATCCATACAACTTTACGGCACACTTGTGGATGCGTGCAGGAATCACTAATTTTCTATGGATATGTTGACCCACGTCAAGAGGCACTTTCCGAGCACGTGCATTGTAAATAGTATTAGCAGACAGACTATAAGATACCTAGGTGACCGATGCCTTTTAGTTACAGCATAAGGACGTAAATCAGACTATCAGTAGGTAAATTCCCTAATGTACATACTGTTGCACGCAACTCTGTCCGCGTAGAATTCGTTTATAGCTATTCCGCGGGAATTATGTGATTTAAAAAAAACTACCCTATGTTTTTCTACGGGACTCAAACTATCTGTATCTCAAATTTCATCCTAATCGGTTCAACGATTTAGACGTGAAATGGTAATAAAGAAATAAACAAACAGACTAACAAACTTTCGCATTTATAATATGAGTGGGATTATTGTCTTATTTTAAGTCATCATCATCATCATCATCATCGGCCTATCTTAGCCCACTAATGGACATAGAGGCGTCTCCAACTGCACGCCACTGAGCACGATCCTCGGCCACTCTCATCCAGTTACTGTCAGCTACCCAGTGAAGATCATCGCTCCACCTAGTCTGAGGGCGTCCCACGCCACGCTAGGCTTTTACTCGTTTACCCTAGCAGTTACCGGTTCTTCGGCTGATATGGCCGGCCCACTGCCACTTCAGTTTGCTTCAGTTTTAAGTAATCCTATAGAAATAGACGGACGGACAGCGTAATATCAAATTATCTGAATTAAGTCTTTGTGACAAAGTTTCTCCATGTCTTTCATTGAATAAAGTAAGAATTCGGCAGCGATGACATACGACCATCATCATCATCAGCAGCATCATCATCGTCATTAAAATCGGTTAGTGAACAATACTTATCTTTTTCAAAATATCCTGATATTGAATTTAGATTTTTGCTATTCCTTTCTGCCTGCATGTCAAATTTACAGAGATTAGTGATATAGAGGTAGAGTTGTAAAATTTAACATTGAATTCCATGATACCTACCCTGGGTATTAAAAATAAACTGGCCAAGTGCAAGTCGGTTTCGCGCACGAGGTGTTCCGTACCATTATCTATACAACATTAGACATTAGCAAAAAAAAACGGCCAGAAAAACAAGTTTGTTGTATAGAAGCCCTCCTTAAATATTTGTTTTATTTTAATTTAATTATTTATTTTTAAAGTAATTATACAGCTAAATATTCTGTGAATATTTCAAGCGTCTACCTGTTGCCGTTATTAACATCATGCAAAAAACGGCAAAACAATCACGTTTGTTGTATGGGAGCCGCCCTTAAATATTTATTTTATTCTGGTTTGAGTATTTGTTGCTATAGCGGCCACAGTAATACATAATCTGTAAAAATTTCAAGTGTCTAACTATTACAACTCAAGAGATAGAGCCCTGTGACAGACGGACGGACAGACAGACAGACAGACAGCGGAGTCTTAGCAATAGGGTTCCGTTGGCACTTTTTAGGTACGGAATCCTAAAAACTAAATAATAGTTACGAACCAGTAGAATTTTATGTAGGTATTTTTTCCTTATCTTAAATTTCAGCTTTTTAGGATAAAAGGTTTGGTGTGTGCGTTGGTAAACAATCATTAAAAAAATAGGACTAAGATGTAGTGTTCACTTCGAAACACAGACAGACGGACAGACATATGGACAGATCAACAGACGGACGGACGGATGAGCCGACGGAAAGGTACACAGACAGACTCACATACGCATAAAATTAACAACCTGTGTCACTCCTAACAACATACAAATCTAACGATACCTCTTCTGATCTCTCTATCTCCTAACATGAGCTATTTCCCAAGACTCTGCTTCTAATTATCAATAAAATAAAATACTTATAAATTTTAAAGGTCGTAGTAAAATTTTCGACTAAAGTACAGTTGGTACAACTTTATTCACCATCATCATCATCATCTCAGCCGTAGGACGTCCACTGTTGGACATAGGCCTCTCCCACAGACCTCCAGTTGCTTTTGCTGGCAGCGGCCTGCATCCACCGTGAACCTGCGGCTTTAACCAGGTCATCCGTCCATCTTGTTGGTGGACGTCCTACGCTGCGCTTGCCGATCCGCGGCCTCCACTCGAGAACTTTTCGGCCCCAACGTCCATCCGCTCTCCGTGCTATATGGCCGGCCCATTGCCACTTCAACGAGCTGATTCGCTTGGCTATGTCGGTGACCCTTGTTCTTCTACGTATCTCCTCATTTCTGATTCGGTCCCGTAGAGAAACCTCAAGCATAGCTCTCTCCATAGCTCGCTGAGCAACTCTGAGCCTATTTATAAGGCCTAAAGTAAAGCACCACGTCTCGGATCCATATGTCATCACTGGACAGTTGTTCACTTCGAAACACAGACAGACAGAAAGACGGACAGACAGATGGACGGATCGACAGACGGACGGACGGATGGGCCGACGGAAAGATACACAGACAGACTCACATACGCATAAAATTAACAACCTGTGTCACTCCTAACAAAGACTTATTTTCTTGTCTCTTCTCTTGTCTTGCTGTTTGTTGTCTTACTTGTTAAGATGCATCAAGGCCTTGTTGCATAGCGTGCGAAAGAAATGACCATACGTACGCTCCAAAACCATAACCCTTGCTGTTTCTCACACTTATAAATAAAATAAAAAATCTTGAATCACTTCATAATAGAGTACATACAGTACATACTCGTACATATGCAGACAGACGGTGGGAAGCGACTTACTTCTATGGAGTGAAAATGTTCACGACGCAACTAAGAGTTAGGGAAATTTGGTATGTTTTCGTAGTAGGTTGCTGCAGACCACAAGTTTGGCCACCCAGTAGGAATGAAATTCTTACAGCCCTGCCTCTGGTGTTCTTGTAACAAATATTAATGTTTCTGACAAAAATGATAAAATTAACATACCCGTGTATTCAATTACATATTATTTTTTTCGTCATCAAATCGTACATACATAAATAGTTTAAGAGTTGCACTCTTGCTAATTTCCTCTCGTCCGCCAACTTTTTGACTTCTTGATTTGTGTTCAAACCATAATTATTCAAACATAATTGCTTTTGAATATCAATCTCATTGACTTGACGTTGTGACAAAAATGTATTATAATGACGTTTAAATTTTACTTATCTAGCCAGTAATAATAATAAAAAGGTGGTACGAAAAGTACTTCGATTGTGAAAACCTTTTTATTCACTGAGCCTAGATTTAGCGGCCGTAATAATGCTGTGATATGTAGGAATTTATTTGAGCCTCACTGTAAAACTTGATATTCATACATACACATGCAATGTATGTTGAATGTAGACCTTATTTTTTAACTAATTAGTTTAGTGATTACACCTAGCACCTTTTATTGCGAGAATATATATGCTTTATATAAATTAGTGGCGCTACTGTCTACGTAAGAGTAAATAACTAATATCTGTTCAGAATTTGTAAGTTGAATTTAAAACCACTTGTCCTAGATCGAAGCACCGCATTATAATGTATGTAAATTATGCAATGTTATAATTTTTGCCGAGGACTGGGTCTGTTACTTAAATAATTATTATTTTAAATGACAATTTTAAAAGTAACTTACCTGTTTTTCGTCTTACTTACAGTTCGTGTCCTTGCATTAATCAGAAATAATAGTTTAGGCGTTTCAACTTCCGAAAATAACAGATTTAAAAACAAAAAAAGTAAATACTCGACTCAGAAACTTGAACTTGATCTCTCAGTGATCTCATGCTTTCTTCATTTAGTTGTCGTATTATCTGAGCCAAAGGTGATGGTCACGTGACCACACGAAATAGTCGATACCTATTTACAATAGTTTGATTTTCTGACATTGACTCACGCACCCATATAAGATGTCACTACATGCTCGCTGCGAACACTGTCAGTTGTACTCATACAATGGTAAAATGCATCAAAATTTACTGCATCACGCTGCACTTTTGATGCAATAAAGTAACTTTTTTTTGGATTTTGCTTGAAGAGCATATCCATAATTTACTATTCTCAAAAAATCCTCTAAGAAAACATGTCCGTGGAAGCTATGCGGGGTGTCGGTAGGTTTGTATGGAAGAGCAACCCCCTTAAGCTGCTAAATTTCGCTGGAGTAAAAATAGCCAGTGTACGTTAGTTACCTAATGATTCGCAGACTATTTTTAGGCAGATTATTGATTGGCAGACAACGTTTCGCCGAGTAACGGTACGCCGATGAATTTGTACGCAGATGTATTGTTTCGCAGACTAACGTTTCGTAACTCAACCTTTAGCAGACTATTTACTTGGCATATGAGTCAGTAAGCCGAACAACTATTTACAGAAATTCGTTTAGCCTATTAATCACTACACATTTTGCACATTTGGTCGAACAACATTTCGCTTTTGTAACGGTTGAACTATTATTCAGTGCGCATATTAACTTTTCACATCTTTTCGTTTCGCATGGGGAATGGCATTTGATATATACCTTCATCGTACTCGGGTTACCGTTGTGGCTTGTTATTCTGTCATTCAATAAATTCATGATTTGATATGAGTTACGAATTTATCACTGGCGACGAGATTCTATGAACCCATGAATCCATTCGATGTATCAAAGGCCCGTCGGGCGCGGGCAGTGCTGCGCGGCACACTTACAAAGACGCAAAACATAATTTCAAACCAGGCAAACTTCAACATTGATGAAATCAACGTACGTATACAATCTTTAACGAACAATTTACAAAAATTTCAAGAACTACAATCGAACATTGAATTAGAAACGGCCTGCACTACCGCGTAACCACGGACGGGGGCGAGAGCTGGCGCCGCCACGCCGACCAGATGCTGCCCGCCGCCGGGGTCCCTCCGGCTGATTAACGGGGGAGACCTGATATATACCTTCATCGTATCACCTCTTTAACTCTATACCTCGTTACTCGGGTTACCGTTGTGACTTGTTATTCTGTCATTCAATAAATTCAGGTTACCTAATGATTCGCCGACTATTTTTAGGCAGATTATTGATTGGCAGACAACGTTTCGCCGAGTAACGGTACGCCGATGAATTTGTACGCAGATGTATTGTTTCGCAGACTAACGTTTCGTAACTCAACCTTTAGCAGACTATTTACTTGGCATATGAGTCAGTAAGCCGAACAACTATTTACAGAAATTCGTTTAGCCTATTAATTACTACACATTTTGCACATTTGGTCGAACAACATTTCGCTTTTGTAACGGTGCGCATATCAACTTTTCGCATCTTTTCGTTTCGCATGGGGAATGGCATTCAATACCGCGAATATGTGTGGATTACACTATGGCGTTATTGGCATTTTTACACGCCGTGCTGACCGCGCATTCTTTATGATTTTCTTATGTACCCTCACAAGTTTTAAACATATTATAACGCAAGTAATAAACGTATTTTTGACCATCATGTGTATTTATTTTGTATTGGAGTCTAAACAAACAATGTCGCGATGCTAGCAGTACGGTTCTGGCACTTCGCCGGCCGCTGCCGCGGCACGCTCGCTTCGCTCGCTCGGCTCGTGCGTTGTTGGTCGCAATTCTACCTAACACTCCTCCTCGCTCACGCTCGTCGTCGCACCTAACTTCATTTTGATAAAAGCTAGTATATTTATATAGTCAACTCAGTAAAATCCTACTTGTCGTTTGGCCGATTTTATCTACGCAGATTACGAAACAAAAATCGACTGAACATTAAATCTACTTAACAATGTGAATGCCATATGATAACTCTGCTTATTGTGTCTCGACGTACAGTTGCTCGGTTTACTGAAACAATTATGAAACAAACAATCTACTAAACGTAAATCTGCTTATCGCTATTCTTCCTGCCGACTACTCGGCGAATCGAATAATAGGTGTAACGAAATTATACCAAACGTTGCTCAGCCAAAAGAAAAATCTGCCAATAGTTGTCTGCGAAACGAAAATCTGCGTAATGAAACTCGGCGAAACGACAGGGCACCACGTATGTACGTATATTGTTTTGTCGGTTGGCTCTGGTCACGTGCGTCTACACCGACCCGTAACTTATAATAATATCAATGAAGGTGGTAATACCAGTATGTAATCTACATATCATAATAAAATAACTAGTTCATGTTTCATGTTATTCTGTCAGGAGACTTCAACTGTCCTAGGTATAAAATGGCGTGACGCTCACTGCAGCTGCAGCGTCTGTGGCGCTAGGTTGCGCGCTTTCTTGTCAATTTGTCGCAGTCGCGTGCCGGCGTGTTCCGCCGCTTGACGCTGTCTGCCTGACGTGCACGTGCTCCATATGTACGAGCAGACTGCCGCTGCCGCTGCCGCGCTACTGCACTGCGCTGCCGTGCCGTGGCCGTGGCTCATGTTCGCCGCCATGTTGCATTCGGACGAGAAGTTCCCGCGCCCGACTGTGCATGTGCAGTGCACCATGAGGCATGACTCACGGGGTAAATACAATCGTTATTCTTTGTATAAGTAGCTATTGTTCTCAAGAGTTGCAAACAAGTGATTAGACTGCATACTCAGTACATGCAATGTAAAATGATTAGGCGGCAGTGTGCCTTGAACATTCTTTGTTTTGCCTTATTTTTGTAGGGACGAGGCAAAGCCACGCGTTACTATCTTTTTGTTCTGTGTTTCAGTAGGTCGAGGCCTCGCTGCAGCCTGCAGCGTCTATTCGTGCAGGCAGGCGGCTGCACGCTCATAGCACGATTTATAATGAACTGTGGCTCGTGGCTCGGCCCGGCGAAGCGAGGCCGGTGGAAACCCCTTGGCCCTTTACCTTTTACAATAAAGCAAATGGTATCTTACTATTTTGCTTTTCAATAGCTTCAAGATGTTATGGAATCGTAATTTTACAAATTACAATTCGAATTGTACCTAATCGTAATAGATGAATCTTACAATTGCATCATCATACCTATAAGGAAACAAAAAACCGAAGCTGTAACCGAAGGCAATGTTTCACATCAGTTTAATTGAATCATGTTGCTTTTGTGCAAGTTTTGTTTGAGTGTGGCGTGGCGTGGGGCGTACGTAGCGGAGCACGAGCGAGGGTCGTGGCCTGACGTGGGGCGCAGCCCGCGCAGCGTCGCGGTCGCGGTCGCGGCCACCCGCCGGCAGCCGGCAGCCGGCAGCCGGCGCCGCGCGGCGCGCTGGCGGCATGCTGACGCGGGCCCAGCGCGAGGTGACTTCACTTCACACCTCCCGCTGCCCCCGCTGCCCCGCTGCCTTTCATGCCTACAAACTGTTATCTAAACAAGTAAACCTACTTGTCGTAGTTAAATTGAAGGAATTTCATTTAAAAGAGTGAGTTAAGTGGCAGTTAATCAGCCTCTCCTCAATTTATTATCCATTCCAATTAGATATCTGCTTAATTTTCCTCAAAAACGACTCAATTCGAAACAAAAGCTCCTAATCGCTGGGTCCACCCAGCCCGAACCTTAGAGTTGACGAGTTTATCGCAATTTTTCAAGGAAATTCCCCTTACGTGCACGTCCGTACCTTTGTTTCTAGTGCGCTAAGTGCTGTGGCATTATGTTATGTTTATGGATGCCGAGCTGCTACTTTACTTCTGAAAGTAATTAAATGCTTTGGCTTAGCTACTTTACTAAAGTAGGTACCTAATACGGCGAATAGGATTCTGTATACACACACTCATCTATGGTCAGTATATTATTATAATAGTTCACCAAAGCCGTATTGTCTAATGTGCGGGGCTCGCGATCGCATTCACTATCTCTTTCTAATGTAATCCTAAACTGTGTAACAGAAGGAAGTGACGAAACCGATTGTGATACCGAATGCGTTAGACAATAAGCCCCAGGTGAGGTAATAGAATAGTATTGTTATATACACCACAGACCTCAAGTCTCTAGCCTAACTATAAAAAAAAAAACTATTTCAGACCAAACAAAAGTCCATATTTTTTGTTAGTAGGATTGGTCTTACAAACTAGTGTTAGTCGATTTATTATTATTATTATTATATATCACCATAGCATAGCGCGTTCCTCTTGACATTGTAAATTTCCGATAAGCAATTGTAATTTAGTTATTAGAGTAGAGGCTATACGAAATGAAGGATCACACAACACAACACCATCGATGACATACGCACTGTAGCTATTATCGTACGTATTAGTCATCGCCGTGTCATATCTAAATCTGCTTAAGGTTAACGAGCCGATTTACTCAAACTAATAAAATAAGGGACTCAAAATAATAAGGACCATTCGAAGCTCAGCTCAGAGCAGCTCGACTCTTACAATGTCAGGTCCGCCAAGTCTGCCCACAACACAAGCCACAACGGTAGCAGCGCACGATCGGCAAGTTCCCATAATAACGGTGCCGCCGCGGTCGCACGTACCATTACTGGAATAATGCACACGCGCACGCAACGCGCCGCACAATACCACTATGTCAAAGATCTTAGCAAGCAGATAGACACGTTCCTTGGTACACAGGCTACAATACAAAGCCACGAGTCACATAAAGCGAAACAGTAGCCGAAAGCTGCCCCAGGAGCGTCCAGCTAGAGAGTAGAGGTACTCGACGCGGCCGGGCGGGGGAAATAAGGTCGGTCACGGAATGGGCTCGCGATAGCTAAGCTTCTGCAGCGGGAGCGGGACTGCGTGACCGCAATAGAAATAAAAAGGCACCGGCACCGGCACCGTACGAACATAAAACGTTTAGAAATACCATTTCACGAGCCGTGAGGAGAATAACAATGGTTACATTTCGAGAAAGCTAGTGGTTCGAGAATATTAGTCATCCGAATGCAAAATCGTGCGTCATTGCGGAAAACTTCTGGTACCGTAGGTATCCTAAATAGGGTAAGCTAGACTGGTTCACATTCCCGCTACATGTTTATCGGGAACACGCACGAGTCGCATTCGGGTAAATCACTCAGAATAATGGTGCCACGAGGTTACCTACAATATTAGGGCTAACTTGATACATTCGGTCGGTATGAGTGGTGAGCCCTGCCCCTTCTGGCGGATGAGGTGATATTTGTGATATGATATATTTTTTTTATGTAAGAGGTGGAAAACGAGCATGCGGGTCACCTGATGGGAAGCAATAGCCCATCATGTTATGCGGAAACAAATGAGACGTTTTGCAATAAATATCTGATGAAACAGTCGTTTTGTTTCATAGTCGTTATCCAAGTTATAGTCCTTGCGAATCTAACCGTGCCAGAGCCCTGTAGGTACTAATTCTGATTCAGACGAATGTGAAGAAGGTGATGATAATGATTTAATGGTGTTAGGCGAGCCGTAACGGCGAGTGGTGGCGAGAAGCGAGCAAAGAGCGCCGCGGGCGCGGTCGGAGGGCACTTACGTACGGTGGCGAGCGAGCATGCGACTCACCTGCAACAAAACAGACCAATCTTTGGCAATGTTCTTTCATTTTATTATTACCTGCCGTCACAGATAAAATCATACGTACGACATCATTCACATTATCAACTTATCTATCTATGTAGTTAAGCATTGCAATGCTAATTTGTGGGTACAATTTACAACTATTATACGGATCTTTAAAATATATCTCCAGCGGATGTACTCTTGCTTGCCTACAGCATAACAACATCAATGCCTGCCTACCGAGCTAATGGCACTAAAAATTTGGAAAAATGCAACTGTACCATCAGCCAAATAAATGGTCTATAAATTTTAAACAAATTCGTATCAAATGAATACGTCGCTAAAGTCGAACTTTCAATTAGTTGACGACACCTTATTGGCATTATTGTTTTATGTATGACATGCAAACGATTATCAACTTTAGGGTGGTAGTGGTAGACTACATATTTGGCTGATGGTACATGAATAAAACTAATCGCTAGCATTACGTCCCATTAAAAAATTACTATGATCCTATACTGGTCGAAATAAAATATCATTTTTGTTATATCAAAATTAACTAATATCTTCTAGTCATTTACGAAGGCTTTGGGCTTAAAACCACAAAATTTCATAATACCTTAT
>NC_133474.1:1625364-1626210 GCF_025370935.1 Choristoneura fumiferana
GCACGACACGAACTTCGAGTTTCGTAGTAGCCCTGCAGGTGCCATCCCACTAATATTATAAAATGCGAAAGTTTGTAAGTCTGTTTGTTTGTTATTTTATTACGTGTAAAGCGACCAACCGATTTAGATGAAATTCGTTATATAGATAGTTCAAGTCACGGGGAAGGAGATAGGATAGTTTTTATCCCGAAAAATTGCTTAGTAAGATTGGTTTTTTGGAATCTTTTTGTATTTTTTATTTCAATTCCAAATTTTTACTTTTACGGTCATCCCGTAAAACCTAAATTGAAAATACAAACTGAAATATAGATGCACAGAAAAAACAGAAAAATAAGACCACCACTGGGAATCGAACCCAGGTCCTCGGTAACCCGTACCGCGTGCTATACCGCTACCTTCACGAATTTCCCCTATGCACCTCATATCCCGGTACGGATTACCGAGGACCTGGGTTCGATTCCAGTGAGGTCTTATTTTCTGTTTTCTGTGCATCTATATTTCAGTTTGTATTTTCAATTTAATTGCTTAGTTCCCGCGGTATAGCGATACCCGAATTCTAACGCGCCCGGAGTCGCGCGGGTAACGGCCAACATCCTATAACTTGAACCACCCAGCGAATCCGGTTAAGCAGTGGCCCGCGTTCCGTTTACGACGACGGCCTCAATAAAACCCGATCCTTCGTTCTGCTTTGTCTTAACAAATAGCTATCCGGGATGGCATTTCAATCAATCCACTTGAACTGTTTTCAAATAACTGGCTCCTTCCTTTGTATTTTAACGACATCTTTAAATATTTTAAAGTTTTTGACTATTTCACGGGTTAAAATATTTAAAATTCGTATACATT
>NC_133474.1:1631610-1634580 GCF_025370935.1 Choristoneura fumiferana
CGCTGGGCTTAGAGTCATGAAATTTGGTACCTAGGTAACTGGACATCTGGAATAACATTTAAGTGACTTTTTGACCCGATATTCCCACGGGATAACTAGGGAAAAATCTCGAAATACCAACCACTGGGCTTAGAGCCATGAAATTTGGATGTAGGTAGCTGGACCTCTGGAATAACACATAGGCTACTTTTTATTCCAATATTCCCACGGCATAGGGATAAAATCTCAAAATAACAACCGCTGGGCTTAGAGGCATTAAATTTTGGTATGTAGGTAGCCGGACGTCTGGAATAACACATACGCTACTTTTTATCCGATATTTCCACGGATAGTTTGTAACTAAGGACCCCATACATCCGTGTATTATTGTTATTATTATTTTGTAATGTTTTCTTAAATGTATACTTAATGTAGTTTTTAAGTATTTTATTTGTACTTATTTTATTTTGAAAAAATGACTTTCTGCCAAGCTTCTTGCGGCGCATTCTTCTTGGCAATGATGGTCTTTCCGAAGTGCGGTATTTAAAAAAATTACGTGTAAAAGTGCCCATTGCGGCCTATTTACTGAATAAATGATATGAATTTGAATTAGGATAGGGAATTTTTTTGAAATTTTAGCACTGGGTTTAGCGTCTTGAATTTTGTACAGTTATTCACAACACAACCTCAATGAAGACCACGATATAATTTGGAAATTTCCAGGGGAATTTTGTAAATCCCGAAAATTTCAATTGCAACTACCAGACCGAATAGTTTACGCGTGCGAAGCCGCGGGTAGAGCTAGTAATTAAATAAATCTTGAAAACAACAACAACAAGGGTACTTTATTGAATCAGGCGTTACCTATTTTTGTCAATGGATAGTTTGGTTTTGTTTCAGGTGAGATAGGGTTCAATCACGTCAGGGGTCAGTTTTATGTGAAATAAAAAAAATGTTGGGTTTGTAATTTTTTGTGTGCTCCTACAGCTGCAGCGTGGAGATGGAGGAGCTGCGTAAACACACATTTGTTGCATACACGTTGCTATCATAAGGTCGGGGTGAACAAACTAATTGTTTTTAGTTCATTTACAGGGGTGTTTATTTCAACTAACCCTACCCACTTTGTGAATTCCGGATAATTTTAAGAGCACTTATATATTTAATTGGGCCAACGCTGGGACGTTTCGCTGGGCGGGTTTATTGCCCCGCCCGGACCACTGCACCGATTACCATAACGGATTTCCGGATATGACATGGGGAGGGTTTCTTTGGGCATTGTTTTTGTGGGGTACTTATCTATATAACCCTACCTGAAATTAAATTAAAACATGTTTTTACCAATGCCATTGTTTATCCACTCATTAACACATCGTTTAAGATAAGACTATATGACATTATGATACTAATATTAAACCGTCCTGACATACCTCTAGCATAATAATTATTCACTAATAATTATCGACTTATTCAATAACATCTGACAAACGAGTATTGCATGACTACAATAATTATTAATGTTACTGTTATTGTTTTTTATTATTCTTTTCTATTTGATTTTGTATTATTGCCACAGCTTTAATTAATTCTAAGATACCAATTTATTGTTTTGAAAACTCTCTCTCTTAAAAAATGCTGCGCCCTTCCGGGTTTCATAATGTTAATGCTATATTGTACTTTTGACATGTGAATTGCATTAATAAATAATAAATAAATAATGATTGGTTATTTGGAGTCTTTTTGTATTTTTTATTTCAACTCCAAATTTGTTACTTTTACGGGTATCCCGTGAAACCATATCGAAAATACAAACTGAGACATGGATGCACAGAAAAACCAGAAAAAGAGACCAACGCTGGAATCGAACCCAGGGCCTCAGCAATCCGTGCTGCGCGCTATAACCCCAGCCAGTCCAGCGGTGGTGTAGGGGTTATAGCGCGCAGCACGGATTGCTGAGGACCTGGGTTCGATTCCCAGCGCTGGTCTCTTTTTTTGGTTTTTCTGTGCATCCATGTCTCAGTTTGTATTTCGAAATAAATAAATAAACCTACCCTACCCTATATTAACTTAGGATACTCGTGGTGTTACTTGAAAATTTCTACTAGGCAATCAGGAGCATTGCAGGTGGTAGGACCTTGTGCAAGGTCCGCCCGGATTGCTACCACCATCTTGCTCGCTAATCCTGCCGTTAAGCAGCAGTGCTTGCACTGTTGTGTTTAGGCGTGGAAAGTAAGAAATTACTGGCACTTGAGGTATCCCATCTTAGGCCTCTAGGTTGGCAACGCATCTGCAATCACCCTGGTGTTGCAGGTGTCTATGGGCGGTGGTGATCTCTTACCATCAGGAGACCCACTAGCTCGTTTGCCATCCAGTCGAATAAAAAAAAGGAGCATGACAAGACTAATTTAAAGTAGCGAGTGAGAGAGACGTGAGTAAGACTTATCGTCGATGAAACACTCACTCGCTCTGTAGTACAGTTACCTGCATTAAAATCTGCGACAGCGGAGCGTGCAAAAATATCTGGCACGTCCTACTGACCCTAGAATTAAAGTTGTTTTAGATATTTATGTCTGACGACCAGATGGCCTAGTGGTTAGAGAACCTGACTACGAAGCTTGAGGTCCCGGGTTCGATTCCCGTGTCGGGGCAGATATTTGTATGAAAAATACGAATGTCTGTTCTCGGGTCTTGTGTTTAATATGTATTTAAGTATGTATCTATCTATATAATTATATTTATCCGTTGCTTAGTACCCATAACACAAGTTTTGCTAAGCTTACTTTGGGACTAGGTCAATTGGTGTGAATTTTCCCGTGATATTTATTTATTTATTATTATGTATAATGGCCGCCTTGTTGTATCAGATATTGGTGCTGGTGATTACCTTGCTATAGTAGTTGTCATGTTTACAGTGGTTGACAACTCGGTGGGAACAGTGTCACGGCACTACGCCACTGGTACACCACACTTTGTGTTCAAAATTGATTCAAAAAG
>NC_133474.1:1635878-1687890 GCF_025370935.1 Choristoneura fumiferana
CACTTCGAACACAGACAGACAGACAGACGGACAACAGATGGACAGACAGACGGACGACGGATGAGCCGACGGAAAGGTACACAGAGACAGACTCACATACGCATAAAATTAACAACCTGTGTCACTCCTAACAGAGACAAATCTAACGATACTCTTCTGATCTCTTTATCTCCTAACATGAGCTATTTCTCAAGACTCTGCTTCTAATTATCAATAAAATACTTATAAATTTTAAAGGTCATAGTAAAATTTTCGACTAAAGTACAGTTGGTACAACTTTATTCACCATCATCATCATCATCATCTCAGCCGTAGGACGTCCACTGTTGGACATAGGCCTCACCCACAGACCTCCAGTTGCTTCAACTGGCAGCAGCCTGCATCCACCGCGAACCTGCGGCTTTAACCAGGTCATCCGTCCATCTTGTGGTGGACGTCCTACGCTGCGCTTGCCGATCCGCGGCCTCCACTCGAGAACTTTTCGGCCCCAACGGCCATCCGCTCTCCGTGCTATATAGCCCGCCCATTGCCACTTCAACGAGCTGATTCGCTTGGCTATGTCGGTGACCCTTGTTCTTCTACGTATCTCCTCATTTCTGATTCGGTCCGTAGAGAAACCCCAGCATAGCTCTCTCCATAGCTCGCTGAGCAACTCTGAGCCTATTTATAAGGCCTAAAGTAAAGCACCACGTCTCGATCCATATGTCATCACTGGACAATAATGATGTAGTGTTCACTTCGAAACACAGACAGACAGAAAGACGGACAGACAGATGGACGGATCGACAGACGGACGGACGGATGGGCCGACGGAAAGATAAACAGCAGACTAACATACGCATAAAATTAACAACCTGTGTCACTCCTAACAAAGACTTATTTTCTTGTCCTCTGCTCTTGTCTTGTTGTTGCTAAGATGCATCAGGCCTTGTTGCATAGCTGCGAAAGAAATGACCATACATACGCTCCAAAACTATAACCCCTGCCGTTTCTCACACTTATAAATAAAATAAAAAATCTTGAATCACTTCATAATAGAGTACATACAGTACATACTCGTACATATGCAGACAGACGGTGGGAAGCGACTTACTTCTATGGAGTGAAAATGTTCACGACGCAACTAAGAGTTAGGGAATTTTGGCATGTTTTCGTAGTAGGTGCTGCAGACCACAAGTTTGGTACACACGATAAGCCATACTTTGGCCACCCAGTAGGAATTAAATTCTTACAGCCCTGCCTCTGGTGTTCTTGTAACAAATATTAATGTTTCTGACAAAAATGATAAAATAAACATACCCGTGTATCAATTACATAGGTTTCTTTTCATCATCGAATCGTACATACATAAAGTTTAAGAGTTGCACTCTTGCTAATTTCCTCTCGTCCGCCAACTTTTTGACTTCTTGATTTGTGTTCAAACCATAATTATTCAAACATAATTGCTTTTGAATATCAATCTCATTGACTTGACGTTGTGACAAAAATGTATTATAATGACGTTTAAATTTTACTTATCTAGCCAGTTATAATAATAAAAAAGGTACGAAAACTACTTCGATTGTGAAAACCTTTTTATTCACCGAGCCTAGATTTAGCGGCCGTAAAAATGCCGTGATATGTAGGAATTTATTTGAGCCTCACTGTAAAACTTGATATTCATACATACACATGCAATGTATGTTGAATGTAGACCTTATTTTTTAACTAATTAGTTTAGTGATTACACCTAGCACCTTTTATTGTGAGAATAAATATGCTTTATATAAATTAGTGGCGCTACTGTCTACGTAAGAGTAAATAACTAATATCTGTTCAGAATTTGTAAGTTGAATTTAAACCACTTGTCCTAGATCGAAGCACCGCATTATAATGTATGTAAAGTATGCAATGTTATAATTTTTGCCGAGGACTGGGTCTGTTACTTAAATAATTATTATTTTAAATGACAATACCTGTTTTGTAATGACTTACCTATTTTTCGTCTTACTTACAGTTTGCGTCCTTGCATTAATCAGAAAATAATAGTTTAGGCGTTTCAACTTACGAAAATAACAGATTTAAAAACAAAAAAGTAATACTAGACTCAGAAACTTGAACTTGATCTCTCAGTGATCTAATGCTTTCTCCATTTAGTTGTCGTATTATCTGAGCCAAAGGTGATGGTCACGTGACCACACGAAATAGTCGATACCTATTTACAATAGTTTGATTTTGTGACATTGACTCACGCACCCATATAAGATGTCACTACATGCTCGCTGCGAACACTGTCAGTTGTACTCATACAATGGTAAAATGCATCAAAATTTACTGCATCACGCTGCACTTTTGATGCAATAAAGTTACTTTTTTTTGGATTTTGCTTGAAGAGCATATCCATAATTTACTATTCTCAAAAAATCCTCTAAGAAAACATGTCCGTGGAAGCTATGCGGGGTGTCCGTAGGTTTGTATGGAAGAGCAACCCCCTTAACGTAAACTCAACGTAGTGTTTGCAGTGTAGGTTTCAATAAATATAAAATTGTAATTTATTGTTAATAAAACATTATCAGTGTATTAACGTAGTGTAGGGCGTCCTGAGGCACGGTGGACGGATGACCTTAAGAGGATCGCTGGCGGCGGATGGATGCGAGGGGCTGAAAGACAGAGTGTTGTGGCCGCGCCTATGGAAGAGGCCTATGTCCAGCAGTGGACTGCTGTAGGCTGATGATGATGGATGACGAAAACATTATTATCTATCTAAGGGATGTTGAGACTCTGGGGTCGTGGGGACCTGGCGCGCGATATCGCCAAGGAGATATCCAGGCGCCTTAGATGCTACGGGTGACCAGCGGGCTGGCAGCTATGTTGGGCAAAGGATCAGCCTCGCGATCCAACGTGGCAATGCTGCCAGCCTTCTGGGCACAATGAGCAGCGACGGTGGTCTGGTAGGGGTTTTTATTTGTAAATAGGTAGGTTAGTTTTAGTTTAATTTTAATTTTTGTATATAGTTTTTTTTTTTAATTTAAATCATTTTAAGTTATTGTTGTTGAAGCCGTGGTGACCTATCGCCTCTCAAGCAGAGGGTCGTGGGTTCAAACCCCGGCTCGCACCTCTGAGTTTTTCGAAATTCATGTGCGGAATTACATTTGAAATTTACCACGAGCTTTGCGGTGAAGGAAAACATCGTGAGGAAACCTGCACAATCCTGCGAAGCAATTCAATGGTGCGTGTGAAGTTCCCAATCCGCACTGGGCCCGCGTGGGAACTACGGCCCAAGCCCTCTTGTTCTGAGAGGAGGCCTGTGCCCAGCAGTGGGACGCATATAGGCTGGGATGATGATGATGAAGTTATTGTTAGAAAGTTATGTTTAATAAATGACATATTTAAATGAAAATGCATTACAAAACGAATATTAAGCTTACTTTAATACTAGCTCAAGCTGTTTTTCTACTTAAGCGGAAAACTGTGCAAAATAGATTGATCACATTCCGTAGGTTCTAATAAAATTAATTTGTTTTGATTGCAACGTAAAGGTCGTAGTAGTATATCTCCTTTTATTTTCATTTTAGTTTATAATCATAATTAATAAATTTAGTTCTCATTAATTTATTCTTTATTTATTATATTGTCTTATATTTCATATCATAATACATATCTCAAACATAATAATCTAACATAAAATAACAATAATAAATTAAATTATACATTAAATCAAATTACAATGAAATTAACCTAGATCACAAAAATCACATTCCTAACATAACAAAACTAAACAAAATGCGATAAAATTACAAAATTTGTCAAAAATATTAGATTAGATTAGAGATTGTGATATATACTCGTATATAAAATAAATAATAATAAGTATTTTTTTTTATTCAACTGGATGGCAAACGAGCAAGTGGGTCTCCTGATGATAAGAGATCACCATCGCCCATAGACACCTGCAACACCAGGGGGATTGCAGATGCGTTGCCAACCTAGAGGCCTAAGATGGGATACCTCAATTGCCAGTAATTTCACCGGCTGTCTTACTCCCCACGCCGAAACACAACAGTACAAGCACTGCTGTTTCACGGCAGGATTAGCGAGCAAGATGGTGGTAGCATTCCGGGCGGACCTTGCACAAGGTCCTACCACCTGCAAAAAAAAACAATTATATAAAAAACACCTCTCTCTCTCTCTTTCCCTTCTCTCTCAAATAATAATAAGTTCTCTTTTAATATTTCTTTTTAAGTTGTATCCATATTAATATCTACAAGACAACTACATTGACATTAATGACGTAAAAATAGCTCACCCGCCGACCTCTGCTTATTAACCTTAACTTATATCCACCGCAGATTCCGCCACAGTTGTCCCAAAGGTTCAAGTTATAACAATGGCAGTAACAATAGAAGTGCACATAAACGCCATTCTAAAATTAATATCACAGTATAGTTGTTCATTAGGAGCAGGAAGAGGACCCTGGCTAATTGGGCTCGAGGAGATTCCCGGACGGCAATAAGCCCGGCGTAATTACTCGGGCGCATGCGGGATTGGGGGCAGTTTTTAACCGACTTCAAAAAAGAAGGTGGTTCTGTGTTCCAATGTTTGTATTTTTTTTTATTTATGTTTCCTATGTTCGCCGATTACTCAGTCAGTTGTGGACCGATTTTCAAAATTCTTTTTTTATTCGAAAGGGTACTCTTCTGAGGTGGTCCCATTGTCACCAAGTTAAGATCTGATAATGGGATCCTAGGAAAAACGAGGGAAAACCTCAAATTTTATAGGCACACCTATGGCGATTTTGGCATTTTTAGCATTAAGATAAGCATTTACATTCAGAAAGTATCATTTGGTAATATTTAAGAAAATATAAGTAGTGATCTTGCTGTAAAGGCAGCATTTATCCATATTTATATTATATAGTGAAAGTGTGTGTGTTTGTATGTTTGTCCATCTTTCACGTCGAAACGGAGCGACGGATCAACGTAGTTTTTAGCAAAGAGATAGTTTATGGGCCAGAGAGTGACATGGGCTACTTTTTATTCCGGAAAAATGCACAGTTCCTGAGGGAACAGCGCGCGATAACTGAATTCCATGCGGGCGAAGCCGCGGGCAAAAGCTAGTAATAAATATAGCTCATGTTTATATTTATTTATTTATAAACCAACTAACTCTCAGGAACTGTGCATTTTTCCGGAATAAAAAGTAGCCTATGTCATTCTCTGGCCCATAAACTATCTCTATGCCGAAAATCACTTCGATCCGTAGCTCTGTTTTAACATGAAAGACGAACAAACATACTAACACAGAAAAATACAAACACACACACACTTTCGCATTAATAATATTAGTATGGATTGCTATAAGAATTGTACTAATAAAAGGCCACGCAAAGTTGCCACGCTACATTTTTTTGCCGCGACCTTTTCGGAGGCAGTTGGTTAAAAGCAACATTTTTAAAGCTCTCCAGGAAAATTGTTGTGTTTAATCTCTTGGCCCATCGAAGGCGATCCCGATGTTTAATTACGGACATTAAGCGGGGACGGGGGCGCGAAAAATGTCGTTAATTTCTTTTTTTAATCACTTTCACGGCGGTGTACTGGGATTTTGTGGTGACCCTTGTGGAGCTCCGTCATAGTTATAGTTATGTTTATTCTGTCATCACACTGTGAAATTAGGGTTCGGTAGGTATCGAAGAAGGAAATAACCTAACCATAAAAATTTAATTTTTAATACAAGCTTTTTTGTTGACTGTACTTTTTGTTGACTGTTCTTACATTGTCACCCCACTATACATTTCATACTTTCAAGTCGATGCTATTAACCGTTGAAGAGTTCCGTCCTGCGGAGACGACCCTGGCTGGACTACCAGGATGTCCTAGATTATTGTATTGTCACGCGATTTACATAAGTATTCCAAATTTTATAAGTGAATGAGACTACTGGAAGTTGGTCAAATTTAACTTACAAGATTTGATTACAGACAGACAGACAGACAACGGGACAGGTGAAACTAAATAAAAGCTTTTAAAAAGGGACTCTAAGGATTATATCGTTCCATCGTATCTGTGTCGAGACTTTTTCTTTTAAGAACGCATAACAATAATGCAATTTTTTTTGTTACTAAAATCGATAACATGGTTCCTAAGAACAGTATCTTCGTGTGTCTTATAGTTTCAGACTTTCCCATAATGACCGATCTAAATGAGCTTCAGGTATAGTGAGATAGACGGCTATATGTCAACTCCTGTTAGCTCGTGCTGAGGCGCCGACTTCAGACTGGTAGAAAATTATTTTCATGGTTTTTTGTAGTCGGTTAAATTTTTGCTATATTTTTTTTGAGAATCCGTACTATTATAAAGGGGAAAGTGAGTTTGTTTATTTGTTTGTTTGTTTGTTTGTTACGCTTTCACGCCGTAACTACTGCACCGATTCCTATGAAATTTGGCATACGTCATATTAGAAGTCCAGAATAAATAATAGGATATTTTTTATCCCGAAAAAAATTGCCGTTCTCAAGGGATGACTAAAAGTTTGTTTTGTATTCTAACCGCTGAGCTGAGCTATGAATGCACATTACACAAACGTTTTTTAAAAACCTAATGTGTTAAAATAAAATAAAAACCGGCCAAGAGCGTGTCGGACACGCCCAAAATAGGGTTCCGTAGCCATTACGAAAAAAATAAGTAATATTTTTCTAAGGATTTCGTATTTTATACGGAATCTTCCAAGTTTAGGTAAATGCGAAAGTGTGTTCGTGTGTCTGTATGTTTGTCCGTCTTTCACATCGAAACGGAGCAACGAATCATCGTGATAGTTGGCGTAGAGATAGTTTATGGGCGAGTGTGAAATAGGCTACTTTTATCCCGAAAAAATGCAGGGAACAGCGCGCGATAACCGAATTCAACGCGGGCGAAGCCGCGGGCAAAAGCTAGTAAATAAATAAATAGAATAATAAAGTCTGTACTCCCTAGATGTGTTGTTTTTTTTTAATATCAAGCTCCTTATTTTAAACAATGCGTAAGCGACGCCGTATTCCTAATTGTTTTTCATCATCATCGTTGGACTGGGACCTTTTCTATTTATTTTATTATTTTTTTTGCAAGTAAAAAGGCTGTCATTCTTAGCTATTGCTTTTAAGCGTCTATCCTCGTGGAACAACAAACTGACAACATCTCTAGCGCCCTGTCACCAACCTTAACATCTTAAAACACTAAAGTGCTCACTCAACTGCCTAGCTCTCAAATCGTTAAGTGCCGCTCCGCCCTAGTCTAAATACAGGACGTCGAGCTAAAAGGGATTAGGTACCTAAATTAAGATTGTTTTTTTGGAATCTTTTTGTATTTTTTATTTCAATTCCAAATTTCCCAGCGCTGGTCTTATTTTTCTGGTTTTTCTGTGCATCTATATTTCACTTTGTATTTTCGATATAGGTTTTACGGGATGACCGTAAAAGTAACAAAAATTTGGAATTGAAATAAAAATACAAAAAGATTCCAAAAAACAATCTTAATTTGATTGCTTAATAACGATATCAACTTGTCCGGGTGAGCGGTAGTTCGATGGAGTGCCCGAAAAAGTTTCTCGATGAGGCTTACGGCATAGATGTCGCTAGTGTCGCTGCTTAAGTGGCTAAATAAGAAACAACACAAGCTGAGATATGAGGTGCATAGGAGAAATTCGTGTCTGTATCGTTGTCCAGCGGTGATGTAGCGGTATAGCACACGGCACGGAATACCGAGGACCTGGGTTCGATTCCCAGCGCTGGTCTTATTTTTCTGGTTTTTCTGTGCATATTTCAGTTTGTATTTTCGATATAGGGATTAGGTACCCTATTTGTAACCACTTACCGTTTTAGTAATTTGTACTACTTAAGTGACGCACATCGATGGTATAGCAAAATCACTATGTAATATCATCATCATTGAACTAAAAGTTAGTTTAGTTCATTGATATGGACCTCCGCAAAGTAACGCCTGATTCAATAAATTATCATCATCATTGCCTCGGCCTGTATAATACCCGGTGCAGGGCACAGGCCTCCTCTTATAATTAGAGAGCTTGGACCGTAATTCCCAGGCGGGCTCAGCGCGCTTACCAACTTCACATACACCGTTGAATTTCTTCGCACGTGTGAACAGGTTCAAACCTGTTGAAGTGTGATGGAGATTTTATGATTTCAATTCGGCTTCTGTTCCGCGTACCTTGATTTGAGCAGATTTCGATTTTTTGAGCAGGAGTGATTGAAGCCCAATATATATAGTATGTAGGTGAGGTAGACGTTCCACTCCTACTGGCTCGTACTGAGGCACCGACTTCAAACTAGTAGAAAAATATTTTGAAAGTTTTTAAAGTCGGTTCCATTTTTTGTTACTTTTTGTTTTTAATTTTGAACATGAAACTACTGTGAGACTCACTCATATTAAATATAATGACCCGGATAACTCACGTCTTAAATCGAGTTTAGCTTGACATGTTTCGGGCTAATCCGTAGCCCTTCGTCTTCGGAGCAACGCGACTCAGCGGCTGCTGCAACACGCGTTTTTGTTTTTATTTAAATTAGTTTTTATTAGCACTAGGGTTTTTTTAATCAGTGGTCGAATATTGTCCTACACCTTTCTACGAGACAACTACACGCATTTGTGACCGTAATAAGGTTCTTGCTTTGGTTTTAGTTCACAATGAACCCAGTAATTGAACTCACAACAAATAACTTAATAAGTAACAAAGTGACCTTTCCGCAGCCGACCGCATAGTCCAATCAGATGGCTGCAACTCTTAAACTGCATTAAAACCGAGAGCAGCTGCAACTGACGTTATGTCGATAGCTGCACAGATTAGTTTTATTTGAAACACATTTTTTAATTTCTAGTTTGAGTCTATGTCCAGAGGTTTTAAAATGTAATCAAATGTACTCGTAGCAGTTACTTTGGGCTGATTTTTAACTTCTGGTCTCTATAAAAGTGTTATTAACTTTTTCCCGTGACTTCGTCTGTCAATAAATTGTTTATCGCTAACCAGTCAGAACTATGCAATTTTCCGGGATAAAATACACACTATCCTATGTCCATCTTAAGGTATGGACTATTTGTATTTCAAATTTCATCTAAATCGATCGAGCAATGCGGTATTTGACTATTTTTTATACGTTTTATTAATTAAAACTTCACAATGCCTATTATAGAATAAAGAAATAATGTTTAAGCTACCTTTACAAATAACAAATGTTATAAAGGTTTGAAATTCAAGATTAGACAAAGAAAGACATACTTGCGTGTGAAAAGCATTTGAGAAAGAACAAGGTATATCGACTTTTCAACCGATTTAAATTTTTTTCTCCGCTAAACACTGTCTGTATATATCTATATTTTTTTCATAATAATTTATGAAACATGGCAAATTCAGGAGTTGTCAAATACCGTATTTAAGCGCGAAGATACAGACAGCCAAACAGACAGCCAGACATACAGATTAATTACGTTTTACGATGAAGTAAACCGTTGAACCTATGTTGGTAAATTTTAATATGTAGATAATTGACCTTTGGAAGGACATAGAATAGTTTTCATGCAGGAAAATTGCAGGAGAAATCTTCGCAGACAGGGTCACTAGCAGCAGCTAGCTATTGAATAAGTAAATGAAAAACGAAATGATGGAATAATAATAATTTTCCGAAATGGTACAGAATATTAATCAACTTTAATTCACTCAACAGAATAAAGTAAATGCGAAATGCACTATATACACGCTCTAGTTCCTGTCAATCTTGCCGTAATCCAGTTATTACCACGGCAAGATTGGTTCTGCGTCATTTCGTGGTGTATAATTGAAAATTTTACTGTATTTTGGCTTCAAGCTTAAATTAATTGAATGAATAAAATATTACTCGTAAGGTTAATAAAAAAAAATGAGAGAAAATGAACACCCAAGTCCCAAACTAAGCAAAGCTAACGGGTACTAGACAATAGATAAACATAAGGTGCCGTAAAACGAGGCTACTTTGCACCGATTTTTGCTCCAAATTTCGTAATCTTTGCTTTATTTTAAAAATCATTATGCTGTGGTATGTTCATATGAATTTATGTAAAGTACATCAATTTATTGGGAAGTGTATCGGGTACCGGGACTTCGACCTGCAAGACATTTAAACAAAATATAGAACTGGAGCATAGTTACCCAGTGGGGGAAAAGTACCCTCGTTTTACGGTACTTATTAGGATAAATACAGGCTTAAATACATAGTACCTGGGCGACCGAGCTTTGCTCGGGCTAAAACTTGATAATAAGCGTTTTCCCAGAGATAAGACCAAGCTAGATCGATTTGTCATCCCCGAAAACCCCCACATATCAAATTTCATCGAAATCTTTGAAGCCGTTTCCGAGGTTCTGATTATATATATTTATATATATACTCGTTTAAAGGTATTAGATAGATTAAATATCCAAGACTCGAGCACGATTATTCGTAATTGTCACACAAATATGCCCCGACCAGGGATCAAAATAAAGTGAAAGTAATAACTTAATTAAGATCAATGTTATCTTGTTTTCCCGTGTTTTAAGCCCAAGGAAGTTTATCTATTAATACATACCTCAATAACTCAATATAAACATCACCTAGATCCTTCCTTATTGTAACCACAAAGCATTTGAATAAAATTAAAAATCGGCGAAATCAAAGAAACCTTTCAAGTGGATTTTTCCAACAACCCAGTTCAGATCGCCTTACGCTTGTTGTTCTGAACGCCCTCATTTATCATCGTTTCGTCTCCGGCATCGCTCGGATCAGTCGCGAGCAAAGTCGATTTTAGATAAACCGTATCGGCGGAATTGAGTTTGCCCTCGGCCCCTTTACATGGTACAGTACACATATTCGAATTATCTTTACACAGTTTCCTATGCTCAATATAAAAACTACCAACAGTATTTTTATTTTGCTTCTGCACTACAACGCTTCGTGCTTAAATGATTCTTTTCATCATCCCAGCCGGCGTCCTCTTATAATGAGAGGGCTTGGTCCGTAGGTCACACGCGGGCCCAGTGCGAATTGGGAACTTCACGCACAAACACGATTGAATTGCTTCGCAGGTTTGTGCAAGTCCTCACGATGTTTTCCATCACCTTAAAGCTCGTGGTAAATTTTGTATGTAATTTCGAAATCTCGGATGTGAGCCCGGGTTGAAACCCACAATATTCTGTTTGAAAAATTAAATGATGCCTGAAATTACTATAAAATATAAATCCAGAGGCAGTAGTTTCAAAGATATATTCTTTCTGCTGATCGCCCACGAAGTATTTTAGGTTTATTTTGTTGGGTTTAAGCTTTAGTAATTTCGTGGGAGCTATGTCAAAATCTATTCTGTCTTATTCATATTTTTCTGATATTTCTATTCTAATATCATTTTCATCCCAACATCTAGTAAATCCATTTCGTGGAAGAGATCTTTGAAATCTTTATTATATGTAGTTTCTAAAGAACTTTTTGGATAAATGATATATCCAAAGGTTTATTTCAAGGTGAGATTTTAAATGTGATACTTAATTATTATCCATAGCTCAGTTAATGCTATACAATTGTATCAGTTAATCTTGCTTTATTTTGGGTAATTTTCGTAAATAATAATAATATCACCAAATTTGTAAAATAATTTCATATTTCTATACTTTATGAGCGCATAATCTTCCAGAAGGTAAAACTCCAATTACTTTTCATAATTTAATAATCTCCCGATTATATCAGCTCTTCTTCTAGCGATATGGATACGGCACGGGTGTCTACTGGAATCATTGAAAGTTAATTACTGTTTTAATCCCGTGAAAAACATGTCTTACGAAAACATATCCGTGAATCATTGCAATTGTAATTCTGTAATGGTTGAAAGTAAATGAAACATGAACATAAACATAATCATTTAATACAAATGTTATAAAAATAACATTAACTTTAAGTTGTACCAAAATATTTACTAAATAAATGTTTGGGTACAGTTTCATCAACCATACTGGCGTCCTCAATGTATGGTTGATTAAAAGCATCACAAAATTATCTGTTCATGTGGCAGAAATTAGAACTTCCTACCTTTAAACTAATACAAAATTGTGCTGAAATATTCAACGACAACATTACTTTTACATGATCAGATAAGATTGTCAAGCTAACAATGCGCAGTAAATAATCAGAATTTGTTTATGTTATAACAAAGTGATATTTTCATGCATTGTCTTAAATCTACAGATTAAAAGATATTGTCTTGTAAAATAGTTTTGATTTTGTAAACTATGCAAACCTTCAATGATGAAGTGGCACTACAAGAAAAGGAGATGTAAACTATAGTGGTTTGATAAAGTAAATATTTGGATTAGATACAGATGACGCTTATCAATCGGAAGACGTCACAAGCATTTCCTTCAGTAAAGGGACCATGTTGTCCGAGCTAGTAATTCCAAACCGTGAAGAAAAACCCTACAGCGAGTTGAATAGATAGTTACATTATGTCAATAATTTCTCATTTTCGGGTAAATGGTGCTACTTGCATCGATTAGTATGATATGCCTAATTTTGTATAACTTTAAATAGTAGGCTCTCTCTACCGTGCTAATCAATACTCCCGTAAAGCCTAAACATTCCCAAATTTCACAAGGCTGTTTACTATTCGTGATATCTTAAGCCACATTTGCTTCAACTGCGTGACATTGAAGTACCTTCTTAGAAATTCGTATTGAAATGAAAAGCATTTATTGCCCTCGCATAAAGGGTCTGAAAGGCCCCGTAGGCATAGTAACCTCTTGAATCCCTTGTCAATCTCTCCTTTGAAATTCCGCGCGAATATCCCCTTTTCCAAATGTATTAGTGTCTTGGTTTCGTTATATCGCGATTACGTTTTCTTCCTTTTGAAATACGCTGAATATTTTGGATTCTGTTTGAAAATTGAATCCGATTTTGAAGACAAAAATCTGTTTTGATCAAAGATTTTTACAGGATATTGAGCACTTATTTTTATATTTCCGATGAGAGGAAGTAGATCTTCTGTTCTATTAAAGAATTTCGCTTACAAAAGCTATTTTTACTCGCTTCTTTTTTCTTTTAAGAGGCTACTGCGATGGTTAAAATTAATTTGTTTAGAAGATATATACAAAAATTTCCAGAAAGTCGAAGAATTCAAAAAATTCTTGAGTCACGACCGTTTTGACCGTGACCCAGATTTCACCATGGACAGACACCACGGACACTAGTGACTTCACCTTTAATAGCCAACTCCAGCAGTCCCAGGATATCATTTTTAACTATTATCTGTCAGTTCAAAGATACAAAATTCCGTATTCCCACTGAGCTAAATAGAGACACATTGACGTTTACCCAGAAGACGTTCTAGTCAATAAGAATTTGGAACTTGAATTAGACGACAATGTTTATCTAATTTGTATATACTTCGATATTTCCGGAGCTGTCGGTATGAACGTTGATGACGAGTTGCATTGTTCCCATGCCGGCTCCAGTGCCGGCTATGAGGTCCCGTGGCACCTCCAGTCCGGTGGTGTCGCCGGACACGGTGGCCAGGGAGCGGGCGGCGCGGGGAGCGGCGGGGCCGGCGCACGCACCGGCCAGCAGGAGGATGGTAAAGGCCACCACGCCGCAGCCACTCCTGGAAATGGAAATCATTCTGAATTAATACTCAGTCCCAAGATTCAATCGCTCGAGAACCATCATCATCATATCATATCAGCCATAGGACGTCCACTGTTGAACATAGGCCTCCCCCATAGACCTACAATTGCTTCGGTTGGAGGCGTCCTGCATCCACCGTGAACTGGCGGATTTACCCAGCCACGCAAGAATATCTTGTCTTAATTGTAATACCTTTAAGGTACGAGTACACATTACACTTTACCAACACCAACTAAACAATATCAAGGAACGGATTTTGACCCCTTTTCAAGCCCCGACGCAAAAAGAGGGGTGTTATAAGTTTGACCGCTATGTGTGTCTGTCTGTGGCACCGTAGCTCTTAAACGGGTGGACCGATTTAAATGCCGTTTTTATTATTTGAAATCAAGTTTTCTAACGATGTTTCTTAGATATGTTTTATCAAAATCGCTTCAGCCATTTTTGAGATATTGAACTTTGATGTGACAAAGTCGGGGGGTTTCCAACTTTTTGTTGGTTAGGTTATTCCTTCTTATGATATACGTAGGGGAGCAGGCAAGAATTAGAGAAGCAGAGCTGCAGATATGAAGAACATCTTAAGCTATTCACTGATAAGGGCAAATGATGTGATGGGAATTATTTTCATAATTTGAAAGAACGTATAAATTGAAACAACATGCAGTGAAAAAAAAGATTGTTAAAATATCAACATGCCTTTACATTTTTTGCATTCATTGGCTTTTTCATAGAGAGAGTTTCACTATCGTCAGAAACGCAGTAAGAAAATCATTCTTTTTTATTATTCTACAAACAAATATGTTATAACTTAAATCACGCATGACACTTTCGACACCCCATTTCGGCGGTATCTGTAAATACCATGTAAAATGCATTAAATTTAATTTACTTACATGGCTGGCTGCGCGTGGGCACGTTTTAACTATTTAAAACGTCAGATCTCAAGACAGCCGACAGATGAACAGTCCACGAGTGCAAGATTACAACATCTTGAAGATAATCCTGTTTTATCGGGCCGATATGCCCTAACTGTTTGTACACTTGAATTTGGGCCGTGTTTGTGTACTTTAGAGTATAGATTACACAAACCTAGGCATGTGAAAGTTTAGATAACAATTATCAATAGAAATGTATCGGTCGCGTGAATTTTGTGTCGTAATATGAAAATAGTTAAGCAAATTTTTATATTATTAGTAATTTGAAATAATGTAAAATACTATTTCTACTTCTATCAGTCTAAACCGCTTGATTCCTTTGACTTATGTTTAAAAAATTCGAAATCTTTCCCCATTTATCATCATCAAATCAGTTAGTGTGTATTTTAAGAGGGTCGACGGGACACCACATGGCAGAAAGTAAGGTCAAAGATATGCTACAGAACTGGCGATACTTAAAATTTAAAAGCTGGCAACAGACTTCCTCTTGAGTTGCTGGTATCCATGAGCGGTGGTGATTATTTCCAGCCAGATGATCGACACCACATACCCGTTTTCCCCCCTCTCGTAATAAAAATAACCTTTTTAATACCAAGAAGGGATTTGTTCAAAAGTGGGACACAAATGCAGGCTAAGTATGATGATGATGATGAAGTAAAAATTTAGACAGAGGAGTAAGAAATTTACGACTAAAGAATGTATTTCTGAAATGCTGCCATTAAATGCAGAACTGATGGCTGTTGGAATATAATGGTTCTAGTCTAGAGTGAAGACAGCATGACGGCAAACGTATGAAGGATGCCCTGTAACAGACAACCAGGGCAATAAGGCAGGGCAGGGCAGGGCTAGTTAAAATGGCTTGGGCTGTAGTTCCCACGCGGTCCAAATATAGATTGGAAATTATAAACACACCACGAAACTGCTTAGCAGGTGAACACAGGTTTCTTCTCAATGTTCCCCTTTACCGTTAAGCTCATGATAAATTCCAAATTTATCTTATAACTATATACTTATATTTATAACTTTATATACTTACTAGCTTTTGTCTGCGGCTTCACCCGCGTGGAATTCTGTTATCGCGCGTTCCTCCCTCGGGAACTGTGCATTTTTACGGGATAAAAAGTAGCCTATGTCACTCTCTGCCACATAAACTATCTGTGTGCCAAAAATCACGTCGAACCGTCGCTCCGTTTCGACGGGAAAGACGGACAAACATACATACAAATACACAAACACACATTTTCACATTTATAATATTAGTATGGATATTATATACAATAGTATACTATCAGGTTCTCGAAAAATAAAAGTTAGAAAAATTCTTACCAATTCTTCACTTTTTCAAATTATTACAAAAGATAAATCTTATCTCTCCTTCGTTGGTGCATCTGGTATAAAACCTAAAAATAAATATTTAAAAAATTATTTACTCTACTCTCACTAATAAACGTTTCAAAGTGATATTCTAAATTAGATTAAAATTGTAAGTTGAAAATTTATTGACCAATTTTCATTTTTTTATAAAGAAAGAAAGGAATCAAGAAAGTAATACATTTATTTAACGCCATAAAAACAAACAGAACAAATACAAGACATACATGACGCTAAAAAGCAAAACAAAAACCAAAAGTAACAGTTATAGCAAAAGTACCTAAGTTTAAGTATGAAAAGATGGTAGTTTCATCAAGGCCCACCTTTAAATTAAAGGCCCCACTAATCTTGACATATTATTGTGAAAACAGATAGAAGATAGATTCTAGTTACGCTTCAAAATAACTAGCAGCTTTGCAGTGGAACAGACAACAATAATAATCGAAGTATAAACCAAATTACCTCGTTACAATTATGATCCATTTTATATTATTTCAACAGCATTTCTTAATGCCGCGTTTATATCCAATGTCACTGTCGATCTAAACAACAAAAAATAGAAACAAAGCACTGACAAATCTCTAAAAACTGCCTTTGTATATTAAATTTCGTTTAAGATTTTTCCACGAATATTATTCACAACGGCACACAGCGAATCCCGGTAAATCCTGGTCGAGTTTGTTTTGCGATTGAAATTAAATTATTACAGGTAAACACAGTTTGTCTTTTAGACTAACCATGCCGAGAATTCGTGAAGGATACATTGGCATTGTGAGCATGCGAAACGATAAAGTTTATTTAAATTTCACGTTCTGAATCTTTTATCTTGACGTAACCAATACTTCTGTACGGATATTGGGTTCTCTACGCAAATAGACAACCCTTATATCATCTACATACATTCTATTATTATCTGCCTATTGATCTGTGTCTGGGCTTGAACTTCCTTTCATCATAAGGAATTTCGAAAGTATCACCAAATTACAACACATTTTTTACATTTTAAATGCTAAGCCTATTAAATTTATGATCAAAAAAATTATACGTTTATAACCATAACTATTTTGTACAAATTATACTTTTAAACGAGTAACGTGACCGACATACATATGATTGGCCAACAAAGAACCGTGTCGTAATGACATCCTTCGTCATTCGATATAAATAATGTTATAGAAAAACAAAATGATGTACCATGATAAGGTTCCATGGTGGCACAGAAATCAAATTGGTTGACTGCAGTTGAAATTTTGCACAAAGAAGGAATTTTCCGAAATACGCACGGGTTACCTAGAAAATTCATTGTTCTTCCACGGAATCAAAACTATTGGATTGGTATATAATATATGATAGTTATTTTATTTATTTACGTTAGTATGGTATACGGAACCATTCAACGTTCACTGAAACAATATTTTTTACAATGTCATTTGATTCAGCTGTATCAAACATTAATCTTGATTGAATTTATCTGGCTGAAGTCAATACATTGCTTTGGCTGACTTAATCTAAGCGCTGACATTAAAATTAAACAGTCTTTAGTACTTAGTCAGGGTACAATAGAGACTACCTGACTTGGTCCCAACCTTAGCAAACCTTGTATAGTCGAAGTCACATTACATTCACACTTTCATTTTTGAACTTTTGTATAAAATTGTCGCAAGATCTTCTGATTGACTACGCTCTTGACAGAATTGTCATGGTCGTTGCATTCTTGCATTTGCATGTTGACGTTCTTCTTCACTATGTACTTCCGGCCTGAGTGTTAGGAGGTGTTCCGTCGCATGAGGAAAGCGAAGATGAAAATTACAACCTACCTAAAAAACACCCTGTTACTATTATAATTGTGTATGTTCAATCACTTTACTAATTGTAGTTATTTAATTGTTTGAATTTTACGGCTCCCATGTATTGAACGAATTATTTAATTGATAATTATATTAATGTTAACACCAAACCTTAGTTTGGTTAAACCAACACCTTCATTTACTAAATGATCTTTATCTATTGTCTCCAGATTACATGGACTCCTTATGTAAGGACCATTTCCTGCAACGCCAGTACCGGAAGCTCGATGGTGGCGTCCTCTGGTCCCGCAACGAGCGGAATCTCGACTGCACGGTGACGTTCCAAACGCACAGTATCCTGCAGAGGTTCATACTGCACTTCGACTTGCTGCAATTGGACTGCAATGATCATCTTTACGTCTACGATGGCGCGCATGACACTGCGCCGCCTAAGGTTAGTTATAATCACAGAACTAATAATAAAGTGAATAGAAATGTTACCAACATTGTTTGTATTCCTTGTCATAATTAATGTTGCCATTTCTTTGCCTCTTCAACTATCGATTAAAATCAAAACGTTTATTCTGCAAGGCTCAAAGAGCTCATTTACATGTCACTTTTTTATACTACCAGCGCTTTCGCAAAGACCATCATTGCCAAGAAGGAGCATACGTTTTCTGAAGTTTTAGTAGAATCCACTCACCACTCAAGGATGTGATTTTGTGTAACCCAAAGTCCTAACCATCCCGTGCCGTGCCGTGTCCTGTTTTGAAAAATGCCGGACCAAACTCTTCTCGTGGGTGTCATAGTGACTAAGGGACATATGTGAGAACTCCGGACTCTAAGCTCTGTTGTATGGAACGCAAGGGAAAATCACTACAATATTTTTTCAAGAAAATCCCCTTGAAGGTTCACTGCTGATCCTCATCCGACAATCACGACCAGTCTGCCAAGAGTGTAGCGACTTCAAGTCAAATAAAAATATTCCGCGTAAGAGCTGGTTCCCACTTGTCGGATGTCGAGCCCGGATTTTAATCGGATGTTCCATTGACAAAACATTTTTTATGAAGCTGTTCACACTTACCCGACACGATTTTCTATAGACCGACATCCGACACGAAACGGACCCGACGCCCGACAAGCGGCAACGGGCTCTAATAACATTTGCATTTATGTAGATTCTTAACCGTTGGTCCGCGGACCACTGGTGGTCCCTGGAAGAACTCGAAGTGGTCCGCGAATCAACAACGAATTGGCAAAACGACGCGCCAGTCAAGTAGCGGTCACAACCATTCATTCATGTACAATTGTACTTTTATCGTATATTTCCTTCAAACAGTTGGCAATGGCCATGACCTAGTCCCTCCTAACTAAAAGGTTTAGAACCGCTGATGTAGATTTATTGATGCTCTTCTGATCCAAACTCTATGTAGTCATTTCAAGAAGATGGTAAAGCTTAAGTCTTATTTAACAGTCATTTAATCTCTTTTAAGACCAGCCTGAGCTAAACAGCCGCCATAGAGAACGTCAGTATAGTGACGGAAACAATTAACAGTTTGACATCTTAATTTCCTCGCAGCCGATAAAAATGCCGGTCATCGCAGTAAATTAAAACTTGCCGTAATTTATATAGACGACGTTGTAGTTTTGTAATTAATTAACGAGAGTAAAGTTCTTAAGATATTGATGGCTTTAGTTTAACTAGTTTGGCGGGTAGCTTGAGAAGATAGCTATTTAGCGAATGAAAAGAGACTCAAAGACATATTAAATGATGTTATTATGGATAACTCACGTCTTAAACCGAGTTTAGCTCGACATGTTTTGGGCTATTTCGTAGCCCTTCCTCTCAGGAGCACGCGACTCGGTGGCTGCCGCAACACGCACACTACGCGCCACCGCTCTGCTACGAAATAGCCCGAAACATGTCGAGCTAAACTCGGTTTAAGACGTGAGTTATCCGTAATAATATCATTTAATATGAGTAGAGTGAGTCTCACGGTAGTTTCATGTTCAAGACTCAAAGACCTTACTTTTAATAGTACCTGAATCAAATTATCAGTCACATTCCTATGTGCTTATACCAGTACCTTACAATGTTCACTTGAAGAAATGGAGAATGCAAATATGATGATTTAAGGTTCGACGATAAGCTAGACGCTAGACTTATACTTTATTTCTCATTGAGAGGGCTTAGGATGGAGATCTCACGCAAGACCAGTGCAGATTGCAAACATTTTATCAAACACACCATAGAATTGGTTCATAGCTTGCTGTCATTTATATTTCAATTCGTCTCACCCTAAATATCACGTGTAATTTCACATGTTAACTTCCAGTAGCTTTTTCTAACCTACGGTCCTCTGCTTGAAAAGCCATAGCTTGAACCACGGTCTGGTTAAAAATTAAAATTTAATATCTAACGATTTTCTGTCTAAGCGGAGATTTCCTTAATCGCGCTCTTATTTGCCGGCATTCTTAGACGTCTGAGCAATTAGCCCGGCAAATCCCGATCATAGCCGAGCGTTTCCGATCGTTTCCGGAAAGCCCCGATTATTCCCGGACACGGTTAAGGCCGCTAATGGAATTCCGACGAAAGTGCCGATGACATTCGTGCAATGCAGTATAATTAATTTTATGTGGGATGGAAAGTTATGGAGCATTATTATTATAAGAAGGAAATTAAGGAACATTTTTGCGTAAAAAAGTAGCCAAGTGCGTGTCGCGTCAAGGATTTAGTAGTATTATGCGACAAATATTGAGAAGCTCTTGTCAGTGGAGTAATCGCCATTCTGTACGCCTCTCTGCCAATGCTTTGAGCTCTTGATGGGACATAAGGTTACTTAATCTTCTCTTTGACTTTATCCATAAACGCACTTTAAATGGTAAAACTTATACAGTTGTAATATGCTACCTGTTTAACTCTAGTAGTCGTTATTCTCAGATTGTCGGCTTAATGTTATGTAAACTTAAGCTAAATTGCAATATTCTAGAACATGGCGAAACTGTAAAGGTTTCATTTCAGCTATTTTGTCTATGAAACCTTTAAAGGAGTCTGTCTGGAAAATAACTTTGTCCATCGTCACTGAAAAACGCCATTTTTATTCACAAAGTATTTTTTACTATCCTTCTTAAGGGTCAGTCATAAAGGTAAGGTACCCAATCCAATTATACTCAGGCGATTCCACAGAAAAATAAAACCTAGATGGGCACCATCTGGTCAAACAAAAGTTAGGTTGCTCAAATAAAAATCAAAGCTTCTTTGAATTCGGCAAGATTGGGGTTTGTTAATTTAATAACAGCCGGCAGGTGTCGCTTTACTTTAGAAATAATCAACAGCCAAATAAAGAGGAAGTTTGTGTGATTTTAAATTCAAATTTGCGAAGTTTCGGTCAAACAAAGGATGACTTCGGATTCCGAGTTGTCTAAGATTTGTTCTTTACGTCTCCGTTTTGTTGGAATAATGGCCGTCGGGTTTTTTTTTCAAACTCAAATGCCCGTGGGCTTACGGATAATGGAAATCCATGCAGATTGCCAGATAATCATGATTTTGTGGAATAGGTATAGTAGGTATTAAAGTATGTAACTGCGGATGTAGCAACATTATTTGCAGGTGGTAGGACTTTGTGCAAGGTCCGCCCGGATTGCTGTCACCATCTTGCTCGCTAATCCTGCCGTGAAGCAGCAGTGCACTGTTGTGTTTCGGCGTGGAGAGTAAGACAGCCGGTGAAATTGCTGGCACTTGAGGTATCCCATATTAAGCCTCTATGTTGGCAAAGCATCTGCAATACCCCTGGTGTTGCAGATGTGTATGGGCAGTGGTGATCTCGTACCATCAGGAGACCCACTTGGTCGTGTGCCATCCTGTCAAATAAAAAAAATAAAAAATTAGCCAAGGTTGAAAAACATTTATTTATAAACAGCATGAAAAATATTATTATTATTAATAATAATAATAATAATAATAAATCGTTTATTTACTCCACCACATTCCAGTAATACAATCGGTAAATTTACACATTACAGTTGCAATTAGATACAAGACTTGTGCGGTGGAGACTGGTGCCTGAACTAGGGGAAACCTGTATGTCAGATCACCAGGCCTCCGAACCCCAGATGTCTGCAGCTACAGAGGTTATGCTATACTTAGGACTTAGGAGAATTATTTAACATGTGAAGTATACAAATAAAAAACAAAATAAAAAAGTAAGTACAAAAATAATAATAAAATAATAAATTATTGATTGAATCGGGCGGTACTTTGACTTTGCTCACTCGCGATCTTACGAAAGCTAAGTAAGTATTGTAAGGTTGCGTGCGGGTGACCTAAGTAATTATAATATAATGCATTAAATATTTATCTATAATTATCTTAAACTTAAAGTACCTAACTAACAAAAAGTTGGAAAACCCCGACTTTGTCACTTCAAAGCTCAATATCTCAAAAACGGCTGAACCGATTTTGATAAAACATGTCTAAGAACCATCGCTAGAAAACCTGCTTTCAAATAAAAAAACCGTGTTCAAATCCTCCTTCAGGTCCTCCCGTTTAAGAGCTTCGGTGCCACAGACAGACACATAGACATACAGACACACAGAGCGGTCAAACTTACAACACCCCTCTTTTTGCGTCGGAGGTTAAAAAAGACGGATGATAAAACATGTCATGAAAAGGAGTCCATTTAGGCGTATTCATGGCATTACAGTGTTTCTACGCGATACGTCACGTCAAAAATGGCGAAAGCGAAAACAAACAAACTGTTAGTTTGATCTTGATATAGTTCATCATCATCATCATCATCCCAGCCTATATACGTCCCACTGCTGGGCACAGGCCTCCTCTCAGAACAAGAGGGCTTGGGCCATAGTTCCCACGCAGGCCCAGTGCGGATTGGGAACTTCACACGCACCATTGAATTTCTTCGCAGGTTTGTGCAGGTTTCCTCACGATGTTTTCCTTCACCGCAAAGCTCGTGGTAAATTTCAAATGTAATTCCGCACATGAATTTCGAAAAACTCAGAGGTGCGAGCCGGGGTTTGAACCCACGACCCTCTGTTTGAGAGGCGATAGGTCAAACCACTAGGCCACCACGGCTTTTTTTCGTCGTCGTTCTTAATCATTACGAATAAAAAAGTGTTTGAGTCATAATTACTCTGCTAAAATCGTCGTTTAACGGACAAGGTCTATTGATTGATTGACTGGGCTTTTAGAAGAATCCATACCTACAAGATAAATAAATAAATAAATAAAAAAGCCTTTTATTTCTCGCATACCAGTAGCAGCATTTCGAAACATTAGGTTATTATCACTATAGTACTATAATTATTTAAAAAGTTACAAACAAAAAAAAAGTATATAATCTATTTTCATTTTTCATGCGGAACCCCTCTTAATTGAGGGTAAAGGCCTCCTCCAGAGATGCCCAATAGTCTCTATCATTGGCTTTTTCCATCCATAGTTTTCCAGCGATTTCTACAATGTCATCTGCCCATCTGGTTTTTGGTCTCCCTCTCTTTCTGGTGCCTGCAGGGCCTGGCCATGACGTCAGCCTAGATGTCCAGCGATTGTCACCCATTCTAGCTACGTGGCCTGCCCATCGCCATTTTAAAAATGAACTTGATTATATTTTAACAAACCTATATAAGAATGTTCAAGACCTACAAGATAAGCAGTCTCAAATATTAAGTACTTTGTGCCTCCTCGAGTTTAAATCAGCCGGCAAAAACGTATTCAATGTGAAACTTTAATACAAACTTCTTATTACCTACTGCAAGAGTACTCTAACTCGTAACTTCTAATTCAAAGTAATTAAAACATGTGACTTAAACGATATATCACAAGTTGAACAAGACATTCCGAGTTTCGGCCGGTCTCGTCCAAATTACAAAAGTGGAGGACTAAAGTTTTGTAATCTGGCAAGAATATTGGGTGACGGTCCACTCTGTATCTGTATACTTGGTCTTATCAGTGCCCTTAGTGTAAGTTTTCGGTTACAAAATACGTCTCGATCGCGTTCGCGTTAAAATCTCAATTTGTATGCAAACACGAACAGCGCCTCTAGCGGAACGTTTGCGATGTTCGTGTTTCCATAGAAATTGAGATTTTAACGCGAACGCGATCGAGACGTAATGTGAACGGGAAAATACACTAAGCGTAGTCTTATTTTGAAGTCTTATTATTATTATTTTTTTAACAATTTTGAACAATCAGTTCTTGTTAGATATATTTCCCAGAATCGTTTTTCCGTATAGACAACTTTCCCTAATGCTTTTTTTCCCAAATTTAATCGACTCAGAAATACAGATAGGTTTAGGTTCAAGAAAGAAATCATAATTCGTGACAAAAGTACAAGATAGCAAAAAGACAGTATAATAAAAAAAAAAAGTAAAAAAGTTTGCATCGATGCAAAGGGTCAACAACACAAAGAAATAGGAGTCAACGCTATGTTGTGTCGATTCAAGTTGGAATAAAACGGTAAGTACTGTGAAAACAAGCTTTAGTAAAAAAACATAGTGAGAAAAAAGCATTTGGGCAAAAATGCGAATAGAAACTTTGCTACTGGGAAATAAAGAATCTGGGATATTGATCTAACAAGCCGATTTCTTTATGAAACTACTTTTATTGGCGCTCAGCAGTTTAAGGCACTTGTCTCACCGCCAGCGAGGAAACGATTGGCTATCGACTATTTTCTCGCTCAAGAAACGAACAAAAGATATATGATCCTGTGTGAGTAAAAGAGACACATATATTAATAGTTGATCGCTGGCTGTTCACACTGTCGGCGAGAACTCGCTCTTACATCTTTTGTCGCAGCGACAAGAGCTATAAAACTCGCTGAGCTATAGATACTCGCTCAGCGATGTCAGCTTGGCGGCCGCCCCGCACGAGCGAGTCGAGTGGAGCGAGTAATCGCCCGTCGCACGCGAACACTCGCTTACAGCCGAGCGACAAAACTACACTCGCTTCTCGCTGCTCGCCCACTCGTTTCTAGTTACTCGCTCTACTCGCTTCTCGCTCATCGTCGGCGGTGGGACAAGTGCCTAAGTCACCAGCACTTACGGTATATCATGTCTCCTCTAGGAAGTTTATTGTGTATTTTATACAAACACGCTCCAAACCCTTAGTCGTGAGCACAGCCGTATACCGCAGTTTATTAACAATTTGCGGTAGGATTATAGCTTTATACTCATAATAGTCATGTACCGGAAGACAAAGGCAATTCTGCCTGCTTTATTTTTTTAATCATGCGCTCCGGGAGGCGTGGTTCACAAATGATTACTTGTATTTTTATAAAAGGGTACTTAACGCTCTCAATGGAAGGACAGCAGGGCTACTACGAAAATCGAAACTCGAAGTTCGTATCATACTGTCCCTCTCGCTATTGTATTAAATAGTACAAGTGTCAGAGGGACCGCACGACACGAACTTCGAGTTTCGAGCTTCGTAGTAGCTCTGCTGATCTACTGCACATGCGACTCTTTGCGGGTTGAGATTGTGTTAAGTAAATGTTACCTTACGAATTTACTACTTAATGTTTTGCAACTAACTTTTGGCAACCTGATTAATTTCGCAACTGTTTCTGAAACAGTAAATATTTCAGTATTTTTATAAAAGTAACCTAACCTAAGGGGTTCTTTCTAAGATGAACCTGAAATAAATTGAAAATACAAACTAAAACACAGATGCACAGAAAAAACAGAAAAATAAGACCATCACTGGGAATCGAACCCAGGTCCTCGGTATTCCGTACCGCGTGCTATACCGCTACACCACTGATTTCCCTATGCACCTCATATCTCAGCTTGTGTTTCTTACTTAGTCACTTAAGCAGTGACGCTAGCGACATCTATGCCGTAGCCCTCAAACTATTTCGGCATTCCATTGGAACTAACCGCTCACCCGGACAAGAGATATCGTTTCTAAGCAATCAAATTAAGATTGTTTTTTTTTTTTTTGGAACCTTTTTGTATTTTTTATTTCAATTCCAAATTTTTTACTTTTACGGTCATCCCGTAAAACCGAAATTGAAAATACAAACAAAAAACTAAAAAAAGTAAGTAAGTAAGTAAGTAAGTAAGTTTTAGTTTGTATTTTCAATTTCGGTTTTACGGGATGACCGTAAAAGTAAAAAATTTGGAATTGAAATAAAAAATACAAAAAGGTTCCAAAAAAAAAAAAAAAACAATCTTAACCTGAAATAAATCCTGAAATATTTACAGTTTTGGAGTTTGGATAGCCGTGGTGGCCGAGTGGTTTGGCCTATGGCCTCTCAAGCAGAGGATCGTGGGTTCAAACCCCGGCTCGCACCTCTTGAGTTTTTCGAAATTCATGTGCGGAATTACATTTGAAATTTACCACGAGCTTTACGGTGAAGGAAAACATTGTGAGGAAACCTGCACATAAAACCTGCGAAGCAATTCAACGGTGTGTGTGAAGTTCCCAATCCGCACTGGGCCCGCGTGGGAACTACTGCTCAAGCCCTCTCATTCCGAGAGGAGGCCTGTGCCCTGCATTGGGACGTATATAGGCTGGGATGATGATGAGAGTATGCGGAATGAAAAGTTACGAAATGAATAAGGTTGCCAAACGTTACTTGCGGAATGAACGGATACCTACAATACGAGTTACTTTTTCATCTCACTAACTAGATTTTTTTTTCTTTTTACACAATGAGGGTTTTCAGAGGCGAAATATAGGATGGCTTAAGTATCGTAAGGTGCGTTTGACGTTTGCTTGCGATTGGCTCATTTAGTTATTTAACCAATCACGAGCAAACGTCAAACGGACCACACGATACTAACGCCATCTAGCGATATTTCGCCTCTGTGAAAAACTCATTAGGTACTTTACTCATTCGCAACCTTGCAACAGCAATACTAAGATCGCATTTGAGCAAAATTATTCTTTACAGTTCATTGATAGGGACCTTCGAAAAATAATTAACGTCTTGTTCAATAAATTATTTTCTTAGTTGGTTAAGTTATGCTTAGTAATAAGCAACTTAAAAAATAACCTAACCATAAAAAAATAATTTTGAATACAAGCTTTTGTTTGTTGACTGTACTTTTTGTTGACTGTACTTGTATTGTCACCCAAACTACATTTGCATATCAAATTTCAAGTCGATGCTATTAACCGTTGAAGAGTTCCGTCCTGCGGAGACGATCCTGGAAGTTAGTCAAATTTAACTTGCAAGATTTAATTTTGATTACAGACAGACAGACAGACAAACAAAATCCCCGAAATGTCATTTTTTATCAAAATGTAGCTAAGAATCTACCTTGTGCAAGGTCCGCCCGGATTGCTACCACCATCTTGCTCGCTAATCCTGCCATGAAGCAGCAGTGCTTGCACTGTTGTGTTTCGGCGTGGAGAGCAAGACAGCCGGTGAAATTACTGGCACTTGAGGTATCCCATCTTAGGCCTCTAGGTTGGCAACGCATCTGCAATACCCCTGGTGTTGCAGATGTTTATGGGCGGTGGTGATCTCGTACCATCAGGAGACCCACTTGTTCGTTTGCCATCCAGTCGAATAAAAAACTACCGCAAATAAACTGGCTTTTACACAAAAAACAGCATCAAAATCAGTCTATCCATTTATGAGCTAGGATGCCACCGACAGACGGATACACCTGATATTGACATTGGCAACAAACTTATAAAATATGCGTTACACTTACTCAACTATCCTGGAAGCCGTGGTGGCCTAGTGGTTTGACCTATCGCCTCTCAAACAGAGGGTCGTGGGTTCAAACCCCGGCTCGCACCTCTGAGTTTTTCGAAATTCATGTGCGGAATTACATTTGAAATTTACCACGAGCTTTGCGGTGAAGGAAAACATCGTGAGGAAACCTGCACAAACCTGCGAAGCAATTCAATGGTGCGTGTGAAGTTCCCAATCCGCACTGGGCCCGCGTGGGAACTATGGCCCAAGCCCTCTTGTTCTGAGAGGAGGCCTGTGCCCAGCAGTGGGACGTATATAGGCTGGGATGATGACTCAACTATCACCAATACAACAAAACTACGAGTATTTTGTGTTCCCACTTGCAAATTTCAGAAATATGAATAAAAAATTGGTCTTGCCTACCACAATTGCAAACCCTGCCGTTCAACTATATAAATCAGCGAAATCGCGATCCGACCACGTCCCGCGTCCCAGCTCCAAAGCCCCCCCATTTTAAACGGGGGGTTGATGGCTCAGGCGTCGGCCATATTTCCTTCATCGACGGCTTACGAACGATGGCCGTATTATATCGACGTCATATTCCCCGGAACGTGGATGGCCTGTGGAGGCGATACATCAGCTGGACTGCTAAGGAATAGCTGGATTTTGCGCGAAGGAGTTGTCTGGGTGTGGTGTATGTCGATGATATGATTGTGCAGTTATTCGTAGATGGTTTAGCTGTAGAACACAGGGTTTGATTTTGTGTCGCATTTATTATTTACCATGTCAGGCCTATACACGTCCGACTACCCCCACCCAGACCTAGTGTTAATGGAACATCATACACTCTGTGGATCTTTCACATTCGTTACAATGTTTCCCTTTACCAATTAGAAGAGCTGAAAAATTTGTCGGTCTAGCCATTTATGAGATATCGAACTTTAAAATGACAGTGTTGGGTGTTCTTCAACTCTTTTAAGCTTTTACTGCATAAACACTTTTTGTTTCACCTATTATTGGTTCTCTTCATTTTTAGCAGATCGTCCATGCAATTTTCCGGGATTAAAACTATCCTATGTCGTTCTCAGTGTGTCATACTATCTTCATACTAAAGTCATCTAAAAAGATTTTGCGGTTTAAGCACAAAGAGGTATCAAATAGACAAATAGAGTTACTTTGTTTAGTTACTTTTATATTGTATTGTATTTTTTTATAGTAACATCTGCGATAGGTACATTAAACCATATGCAAGTATATGTAGTATGGCGTTTGGAATGTGAAGTTCATTGACAGCTCTCTTCCTCATTAACTATGTTTCACAGTTGAGTTGAGGGGGGGGCATTATTTTGCAATCGTTGTAAAATCTCGATATTAGATTTGCTAGCTGTTCCCTATAGTTCCAGCGCATATGTCCACATGGGTTTTAGGATAGTATTATGAATAATAATCTTGTTTTCCAGAGACAATCTCGATTTTCTCCCAAGCAACCAGCTCATTGTTCTCATTTTCATATTCAAGGAATCTCGCTTAGTCTTGATGTGATTTTTCCATATTGTATTGTATTGATACCATTGGATTTATTATATGAGTAAGGAAGCTTATGAGTTTTTATAATTTCACTGAAATGCCTAAACCTAGTTCTAAGTTTTATTATCTACCATCATTGCGAAGCACTAGATTTTTCTTGTTACACTAGTGAGACTAGTCGCATCTGCCCAAGTCGCTCCCAGTAATCCTGCATCTGGCTGCGTCGTTTAATAAAGATCGGTCGGGTTGATATTAAAATTCTCTTCAAATTTCTCGGCATCGGAATGGCGGTCCTCATTCAATATCTAGGCGTCATCTTTATGACTTTCATTGTAAAGCTTCCTGCACTTTCTGGCACGGCGATGTAATTAGTGGTAGTTTTTATGCGGGGAATCGAGCTTTTTAGGGTTAGTAATCAAAAGGTGATCAGATCAACGGGTCCCTGGTACTAAACCTTCGTCTGCGTATCCATCTGTGTATTACAGAGCTGCATCTTTTGAACCACAATAGGTAAAAACTTGAAATATACTCACAGCGGGTATAACTGTGGTCGCTACGAAAACAAATCCTACTAATATTATAAAGGCGATAGTTTGTAAATCTGTTTTTTTCTAGCAAAAAAATATAATTATGTAAGAAAGTAGGTAATTTTTGTCTTTGAACAAGACTAGGTACACGTGTACTAAACATACGAATGCACCGAAAACTGGTGGACATAATGTTATGCAAAGACAAGTTGAAATCAGCTCCAGTTATACCTATTTTGTGCTCACAAAGCAGTGTCCATTCGTATTCGAACACTAAACTAAGTAACTCAGTTCCTGACGATACTTTGACAACTTTGACAATAGCTTCTATTGGCCCACCTACATGAGGGGGGATGAGCGATTAATTCCCAACAGTATAAGGTTCTTTGTCATAACATATAGAGTACGCGGGTCAACTATGAGAGTTAAAGTTGATATTACAATGCGAACTATGAGGAGTTGCGAAAGTTTGTCATGGACTTGATACAAGTTGCCGCTTTGTCGCGGCCATTCGTGATAGTTTGACGAGCACAGGTTCTATTTACTTTCATGGACAGTACTGGAATGTTTCAAGCACCTATGTGGCCTCTCCAGTATGATGAACTTAGAGAACTAACAAAGGATATGTATAGTTATACTAACTACGCATCATTCGAACAGATTTCAGTAAACATTCGTCGTGGTAGTTTGTGCTCTATTTATTTTACTGGCTTGCTACCTATCTGCGTCCTGTAGAAACTTTGCTATTTCGCGGGATTAAAGCTAACCCATCTTAGTCGGGGATAGTACAGCTTAGTTAAAAGTTTCTCAATCGATCGTTTTAACTTCATACTCATCTATACGTATCCTAGTTATACTTATATTACTGTTTCGTCGTTATTAGGAAATAACAAATTTCCTAAAAATATAACCAATCAAAGAGATACAAAATTCAAATCCATTGCGAAGAAGACATTAATATCTATTCCGTAAATTTGCGAAGCAATTCAATGGTGTGTGTGAAGTTCCCTACCCGCACTCGTTCCGCGTGGGAACGACAGCCCAAGTTTTGTCATATTGAGAAGAGGGCCGTGCTCAGTGGTACTTATATAGGTTAGGATGATAACGATTATGAATAATTTACTTTGCTTTCCCGGAAAAGCGTATGTGGTAGCGGAAAAGCCAGAAAATATCTCATTCAGTAAAATAACAAGTTGCTTATTTGAAAAGAGATTGCTCACATTTTTGACTGTTTTCCGATTGATTATCCCTCGAAGAACAGTTACCGTTAACCGTTGGGGGAGAAAAGTCGACCACAAACCGGAAGACGAAGTGTTGGCAGGCCTCCCACTAGGTGGACTGACGACATCGTGAGAGTTGCGGGCAACCGGTGCAAGTGACGTGTTGCCGTTCACTGTGGCGTTCTAAGGGGAGTCCTTTGTTCAGCACTGCACGTCTTCTGACTGATGATGAATTGGTTAAATTATTAGTTCATTAGTGATATTTTTAGACATCAATAGTTGGAATTTGATGTGATCGATAGATTTATATCAGTCAGTTTGGTTAGGACTAAAATTCACCTGAATCTTGCGGAATTCCTACGGGAACTCATAGAAACTTTTACCTACAGGTCGATTCACGAGAGCTGGCCCGAGTGGATTGAATGAAAGTATCTGTGTGCTACCTATTTCGATACACTTCACAAAAATACGAAAGTATCATGCATCTGTCATTTTTCTACAAATACAGGATGACTTTTAAGTCGTGACCATAAATTAGTGTTTCATGCTCAGTTAATGCCGGACAATATAATGCATTGACCCATTTATTGAAATTTTTCGGATTCAATTTGCGGTTTCCATACATTGTTCAAATAAAACCATTATTTATTTATTTATCGTATGGCGATTACACACTGGTTAATACATTTTTCAAAAAAATTATCTCATGCAATTGATATTATAACTTAAATTAAAAATTACAATTACGCAGAAGATACAACTTCGCATCACTTGTTAGGTGTTCAAAGTCCTCAGCCGGTCCGTCGTATTTAGTGATGGGGCACTCGAATACAATGTGGTGTATGGTTTGTTTCGGATCCCCACACTCGCACGCTGCCGACTCACACCACCCCCACTTGTGCCAGAGGTATGCGCAGTTACCGAATTTGGTTCTGAGGCGATTAAGTCTGCACCACGTCTGTCGGCTTTCACTAAACCCTTTGGGCCTCTCCCGGGTGACAAGTTGAAAAATGGAACTGCTTGCACCATCCCGATGTGACAACCATTCCTTCATCCAAGCATCGTTGTCCCTCCATGTGACCAACCATGAAGTCAATGTATGGAAACCGCAAATTTAATCCGAAAAATTTCAATAAATGGGTCAATGCATTCTATTTTCCGGCATTAACTGAGCATAAAATACTAATTTATGTTCACGACTAAGAAGTCACCTGTATATCTAAGTGACTTTTCGTTCAATCCATTCGTTCCAGCTCTTGTGAATCCACCTGTACGTCGAGTCTAACTAATTTAAACATAGTTCCAGCCAAACAGGTGAGCGCCAACGCAACTCCCGAGTTGGTATAGTTGTCGCAAACATCCGAAGTCCCTCACATTGTTGGGCGAGAGCGGTTTAATCTTGAAGTTTCAAGACTTGCAATGTGTAGATGTTATTACCAAGTTCTTTGGTATGTAGTACTTATTGTGAATGCATTTTCATTAAGTATTAATTATCACGATGTGAGCTGATTTATCATGTGTGGGGAATGGATAAAAATTCAAATTTTCATTCTAAAGAAACGTTTGAATTTTTTTTTAGCAATAGAAATAACAATACATTACAAATATTCTTTATTGCACACCATAAATCAGCACAAAAACTTATAATATAAACACTTTGAACCTTGTTAATTAACAGAATAAAATATAATATTTTAAGTAAGTAGCATCAATAAATTTTAAGAAATGAAAGAGTTATCTTTACCACCAAATTACGATAGTCCGGTTAGTTACAGGTTGTTACATAGCTTAGACAGAACAAAAATTAAAAAATGGGTCTTTGACTCGTTCGTTTTGAGTTTTGACAGGTGACACTCTTTAATAATACCAACTTGAAAATACCGACCCTGTTTTTCATGGACACGCCCATAGAAACTGACATGAGCTTCTACGGGTGTGTACATGAAAAACAGGGACGGTATTTCAATGTCGGTATTATCCGGGTCGGTAAAGAGTGTCACCTGTCAAAACGAACGAGTCAAAGACACATAAGTAAATTCTTTTTTGTTCTGGGCTATGGAACAACCCTTAATCGACCGGAATATCGTATAATTTGTCGGTAAAGAAAACTCTTCATTTTTTAAAACTAATTGATGCTACTTAAAAATCTGATATTTCATTCTGTTAATTAGAAAGGTTATTCCTATCGATAAAATTTTTTTAAGCGTTTCTAAAATGTTCATCCATTCCCCATTGAACTAATTAAAATAATTTTAAATATAAATAAGCGGTATGGTAATTTCATGTATGTTATGGCCTTACACATACATAAATATGTGTAAAAGTCTCTTCACACTGGTATTTGTGGATGAGTTAAAAGTGAGGCGAGCGCGCAACCGTTTCGCCGCAAATGCGCGTTTAACGATTTGCCTAGTGGACGTTTAGGCAAATCATGAAATTCCTAGGCCCCACTACGTTTCTTTTTCCTGTAACTTTTTCTAAGTGTCTCTTAAACCAAACCCTCTTTTTTCCAGGTGGACCTCTCCTGCCGCAACACAAAGCAGCAGGTGGGTGTGGTGTTCACCAGAAGCAACTTCGTCACCCTCAAATACGTCACCGACAACTGGGGCACTGACGCCAACGGCTTCAAGCTGGTCATCACCTCAGTCAAGGACCCTAGTAAGTGTTTTATCCCATCATCATCATCCATTGTGTGCCCCATATCCAAGACTGCAAGACCGGCAGTTTTTGCTGATTTGGGACCATTTCGCGACATGCCATCCACCCCAGCCTATATACGTCCCACTGCTGGGCAGAGGCCTCCTCTCAGAACAAGAGGGCTTGGGCCATAGTTCCCACGCGGGCCTAGTGCGGATTGGGAACTTCACACGCACCATTGAATTGCTTCGCAGGTTAGTGCAGGTTTCCTCACGATGTTTTCCTTCACCGCAAAGCTCGTGGTAAATTTCAAATGTAGGTAACTCCGCACATGAATATCGAAAAACTCAGAGGTGCGAGCCGGGGTTTGAACCCACGACCCTCTGCTTGAGAGGCGATAGGTCAAACCACTAGGCCACCACGGCTTATTTCGCGACATGCATAAACTTTAATTTCTTTTTCTTATTCGAAGGTTGTCACCAATAAATGCGTACCTTGATTTTAGAGAACTGTCTGACTGACTGAGTCTTGTCGTCTCGTGATCATGGCGCATGCAACTGTGCCGAAATATCGAGCTTCTCTAAAGTCAAGGCATGCAGAACAAAACTCGAATTTAAATCAAAATCATAGAATTTGTAATGATTTCTTTCTTTTTCTTTATATCCTGGCAACACGCCGATCTAGATTTTTCCACGTGGGAGTACGTGTCATCACATGGCGTGTTTTCCATTCGCAAATTTACCATACTGGTATTAGTGCTGGTACTATGTATTTAATTATTTACTAATAAAATGGAATTGGAGAACTATGGGATTGATTAGTACTGCCACAGGTCCGATGACGCGGCGTGGCCTCTCGTTTTACAGTACTTTCATTCTAGTAAGTTGCAGGTGACACTTGATGCACGTTTCGTTTTACTCAAAAAAAGTTGCTGCGGTCTAAATATATGGAAGTATATTTTAGTTGTAGCCTGAATATGACTGGCGTAAAATATTTGAACATAAACAAGTATGTTATACGAAATAAATTTTAGCTATCAGATTTTTATAATCAATTAATTAAATTCAAAGTACAAGTAAGTGAAGAAACGTAATATGCATGTAACGTAACACCAGAGACTCGTTTAGTGATGGGACCTACGATCTTGAGTTATATCGATATTTATTAATTGGTAAGTAACGAATATTCTTGCAAACTCCGTTTAGCCTTACTAAAGTGGCAAATAATATTCCAACCTAGAATTTAACTAAAATATTAGAATACTCATCAAAATTATCGTAATAATCGGATTAATTATGATTAAGATTTTAAATTATTAGTTTTATCGACTCAAGTTTCGACACTTTGACTAGTCTTGTGATATTGACAGCTGTCACCCGCACCGTGCTACAATGAAAGTACTATAGTAGTATGTTTCCACCTTCATTATGTCATCTATTCAGAAAAAAACATGAATTCCCGCGAGGGATTTCCGCCCGGTAAATCTAGATCCTAATAAACCGTTTTTACACCACAAAATGAGCACTTAGTCCTTCAAAGTAAATAATAATTCATTAGGACCTAACACCATCCCTTTTCCTGGGAAAAAAGGCAAAAAAGACATTTAATAAATGATATGCTAAAATAGCATAGCAGTTATCGTCGACCGCGCCCCGCTAATGAAAACCTACACAATCGGGATGCCTTTATTTGGATTTATGTTTATTTCCAGCCAGTTTTTACCTAGGCTATATAAAATGAACAGTGTGTATAGTGTATTGTGTAATCTCCGCTCGAAGTTTTGTTGCGAAGATTCTTATTAGTAAAGGAAACTTGCCTTTGTACCTAAGAGAAAATGTTAATTATCTGGAAATATAAATAAGAAAACAACATTCAACTAATGTTTCGAGAATCTTTGTTTATTCAGTAATCAATAAAAATAACAAATTAAACTTAAACTGTCTCCGTTTCGGAGTGGTTTGTATTGCCCCACATCGCTGCCATTGCGGTATGCAGGTCGACTGCCTCGGCCACCATGGACTCTCCTGCCGCAGCAGTACTGGAAGCATCCCGCGGCATGCAGCTCTTAACGACGTCATCCGCCGGGTCTTGGTCAGTGCTGGAGCACCAGCCGTCTTGGAACCTTCGGGGTTGGTCCGCGACAACGGCAAGAGGCCCGACGGCATGACGTTCATGCCATGGAAAATGGGACGGCCGTTGGTTTGGGACGCCACTTGCGTCGACACATTCGCGCCGTCCCACCTTCCATCTACAGCCAACAGGGCCGGTGCCTGCAGACTGCGGAATGCCTCAAGCGACGCAAATATGTAGGCATCAGTAGTGCCTACATTTTTGAGCCGTTTGGGGTAGAAACCATGAGTCCTTGGGGTTTGAGTGCATCTAATATTTTTAAATTACTGTCGCCCAAATTAATTGCGGCTTCGGGTGACCAGAGGGCGGGCTTTTTCTTAGCACAAAGAATAAGCATTGTCATACAGTGTGGCAATGCTGCCAGCCTTTTGGGCACCTTACCACCTGGCAGTGATTTTGGGCAACTTTTTCATTTATAAGTTTAGTTTGTATGTAGTTTTAGTTACCTGTTACATATTTTTTTTTTTTATTCAACTGGATGGCAAACGAGCAAGTGGGTCTCCTGATGGTAAGAGATCACCACCGCCCATAAACATCTGCAACACCAGGGGTATTGCAGACGCGTTGCCAACCTAGAGGTCTAAGATGGGATACCTCACGTGCCAGTAATTTCACCGGCTGTCTCACTCTCCACGCCGAAACACAACAGTGCAAGCTACTGCTTCACGGCAGGATTAGCGAGCAAGATGGTGGTAGCAATCCGGGCGGACCTAGCACAAGGTCCTACCACCTGCAGCAAAATAAAAATAGAAATAGAAATCATTTATTCGTGACAAAGTAACGTAGCATAACAAAATGGTATTAAAAATTAAGAAAGTTGTAATGAGTTAAATTTGGGTTTTGTTCCGTACCTTAATTTTAGAGCAGCTCGATATTTCGGCACAGTTGCATGCGCCATGATCATGAGACGACTGGAGATCATGACCATCGTTATCGTGATCATGGCGCATGCAACTGTGCCGAAATATAGAGCTACTCTAAAATCAAAGTACGTGGAACAAAACCCGAATTAAAATCATAAAAATGTGGACATTTTAAATTTTTTTTTGAATGAACATCGAACAGATATATTTTTTATCCCAGAAAATTTAAAACGTCTTAAAACAAAAGCATTGTTTCCACCAAAATCAATAAAAATATAATGGTATATCCTTGACGTTCGAAAACAGTTTGTGTATCTTCTGTAGGAAGCAGCTGAAGTAAAAATAGTAGATTGTACAACAAGAGTATAAAACGAGCCATTTTACCTAAGACGTTCATATAGCCACCCGAGCCAGTACGGCGAGGGTGGCACACGTCGAGGGGAAAATGGATTTAATGCTCGAGTTTTACACTCCGCTTTTCACTTCGATGGCGAGGAAATGAAATAGATACAGTGGAAACAATTGTTCACTTACTATGTACTACCTTTCATTGTTCACGCATTACTATAATAATTGTACATTTTAAGTTTTATTGATCTATTTTGATTGATTTTTAGTTTTATATAAATTAAAAATTATTTAAAAAAAAATAGATACTTCTTTGTTCATGGCTGTTTACACCTGATTGCCTTGGTCTTAGACAAAGATTTTACTTTATGCACTAGAGCATAAAAAGTCATTTTATATCGCCTAAACTCAGCATAAACACAAACTTTACGAGCATGAGAAGTGAAAAAACATTTTGTACCTACAAAGTCCCAGTTTACCATATAAATATAATATTCTTTACGGCTAGAGGCCATATCGTGATAATGACGGATATCCCTTACCGTGCAAACAGCTTTTGAGTCCACCAATTAGATTTCACGCTCGGCTGGGTGGAAAAATGTACGGAACGCACCAAGAAAAGGGTATTGTTGTTATTCCCAAGTTTTCCCGAGCCGGGGGAATGTTAGGTGTGTAGTTAAGAATCCCTTAACTTGAATGGCGGAAATACTTTTTCGGTGCACGACCGTTAGCTAATTAGTTTGCGGAATTTTTGAAGATTTTTATTTGCGATCCAACGATACAGAGTTTATTGAACGGGTTTTCAATTTGTGAAACTTTATTTATTTATTTTTCACTGACAAACTGCAGTAAAAACCAATGCGCTGTAAAATTGAAATAATACAAAAAAAATCACAAAAAGACATAAAAACAATTGGGGATTTTTGAACGTCGTCTTCGTCACTACCCTAAAACGGCGGAATACCACACCCTCCGGCCAGAAGTCGAAGCGGAGGAACATTTCGTGGTGCTTGGCAGGCACTTGAAGTTATGAGCTGAAATTGTTAGCCCTTTGAGATTCGACCGGGAGGATGGACAGCTCCATATGGGCTCCCTGTGCCCTGCCCGCCCGGTGCCTCCTCACGGACGTGCTTGAACACCTTCTCCAGCGTCGTCTTCTTGTCCAACCGAGACAGGTAGATGTCCACTATCGGTACTGCAGCTTGGATACAGGACGACGCTGCAGGAACGGTCAAACGCTGATTGCGATTGCGCTTTAGACGGCGTTGTTAAATGAAACAGATAATATATTTTTTCGCGTTTACGGCTGAAGGTTTCTGTGATAGGCGGTAGATGGCGAAGGAAGGTAAGGCAGCCGGTGAAATTACTGGCACGTGAGGTATCCCATCTAAGGCCTCTAGGTTGGCAACGCGTCTGCAATACCCCTGATGTTGCAGATGTTTATGGGCGGTGGTGTGGCGATCTCTTACCATCAGGAGACCCACTTGCTCGTTTTCTATCCAGTCGAATAAGAAAAAAAAAAGAAGCTCCCTGGGCCATCTTGTATACGTCCCACTGCTGAGTGGCCTCGAATTGCATATCATGCGCAAAAAACAGTATAAGTATAGGTACCTAAAGAGATTGTCGCCAAATGCATCTTTTCTCAGTCTGTATGTCTTGGACTGGAAAATTTTTAAGTGACAGATAAAAGCATCCTAAGACATTTTACACAGGACGTCCTCCGTTTGCCCATGAATTATGCTAGGTTTCACTCGCGACTTCGCTCGCATAAACCATTACATCTGCAGTCGAATTGAAATTCCGGGATTTTATAAAATTTCTATGGATTAAAAAAAAAACCTGGACTTTTACGTTTTGCGACGAAAATCCGTGCAAAATTTAATGTCCCATCCATTGATTAGTGTTAACTGGCGGTTAGGTGTGATGCCGTCTCTATTTGTTTTGTTCGAATAGACGGAGATGGCATCACATTTAACCGTCGGTTAACTCTAATCAATGGACGGTGAAACAGCCCCATAGAAATCTATTTTGGGATTTTACTTTGATCCTGTGCGAATATCGGAATAGAATTACAATTTTTAATCTCATTGCAAATATTGTCAAATGTAACTAAACGTGCCATCATTAAAAGTTAGCATAATTATGCTTATGGGTTTATAAACGGTATCAAATTTTAGCTCCGAAATTGAATATAAGATTTGTTTATTGCAACGGGCACATACACGCTAAAAATCAAGAGTTCTAAGCAATCCGCAATCCGTGGGGTGGCCGGACAAGAATAGCTCCCCCCCATCTCATTCCGTTGGGTGTCGTAGAAGGCGACTAAGGGAAAAATCCAGAAGACGGCGTCTTCTGCGTAAACCATCAGCATAACACTGCGATCCCCAAGCCACCTGCCAAGCGTGGGGATTATAGCAACCCCCCCCCCAAATAAAAAAAAATGATAGGTGTGGCGTTCTAAGGGGGAGGCCTTTGTCTAGCAGTGGACGTCTTCGGGCTGATGATGATGATGATGAAGCAATCCGCAAAGGGCTCTTTTGCACAACTCCTACTAAACCGCTCCCGTGAGCTGAATAAATATGGAAAAGTGATACTCTGAACCAACCTTATTAAACTATGAAAAGAGTTACTTTGCACCCCATTATCAACTTCCAAAGTCCAACTTTACTCCATTGCGGGACACTCCAGAGTTACCTACTAAAGTATGCACAAAGCGCAAGACCGGGGACCGTTTAGAATACTTACATTAATGGGCTGGGTGAGCGGCTACATAGTTCATTATCGGATGTTTTATGATACTTTATGATCTTACTACGTTCTTTGTTAGAGTTTCGAAAAGTTGGGCGGTTTTTTAAAGATTTATTTGTTTTGTTTTATCGGGTTTTTTTTATTATGTGCTGGTAAAATTCGGTAAATGTGTTATATTTTTTTAACTAGCTTCTCACATCATCATCATCATTATCCCATTTTATGCAGGTCCCACTGAAAGGGCATGGGTAGTTCCCACGCGAGTCCAATGTGGATTGGAAACTTCGCTCACCATCGAATTGCTTCGAAGATTTGTGCAGGTTCCCTCACGATGTTTCCTTCACCGTAAAGCTCTGGTTAGCTTTAAAATGTTAATTCGCTAACTTTTTTAAAAACTCAGAGAGAGGTTCTTCTTTTTTTAGGATAATAATATATTCAGCGTTTTCGCGGCGTTTTTTTTCGTCATTACTGTTTCGGCTATTTCTGTTGAAAGAAGTAATGCTCGTGGTTATTTTTTTGTCAAAATAAATACAATAACGATCCTGAATCTTGCGTGATCAAAATGTTATTTTCCTTCCGTTGTGCTATCCAGTCAAATAAAAAAAAAAAAAAGAAATGGTAATGACGTCTTACCGGCCGGTTGAAACGCTAGAATTTCACCCCCCCCCCCCCCATATAATGTCAATAACCTCTTATGAATGTCTATGAAGCATATAGTCCTATTACAATGATATACAATACAGTCCCAACAAGAATGATTAAATAATAAATCTCTCAGAACAATACCTTATTGTCCTAACTAACATACAACAAAGCGTTCGTAGCGCTTTAAGCGATATATTAAAGCGCACGTCATTGAATTATGCAACAAAAACGCGACAACCATGGTCGAATAAAATTTTATACAATGCTTTCACATGCGTGTTTGTATTCGGAGGAGGGAGAACACAAGCCTACCTGAGCCGCAATGTACACCGTGTGGGGGAAACCGCCCCGTCGCCGAGATCAAAAGCATGTCTGGGTGGGGGCTAAGCCCGTTGTATCTTCTGCTTAGAATTTACAAGGGTTTTGCACTTGAAAATTTAACCACCCTAGAGGGGTGGGGCTTGGCGACGTCTGTCCATGTGTTTAATGATACCGAGACGGATGAGGTCTATCTATATATTATTTCCATTTTATAAGTGTTCATCGAGACTGATTTCTTTTAAATTCTGATCTTTTTCTAGCCTTAAATGTAAAAGTTTGTAATCATCATCATTATTGTCAGTCACGCCGTATTTTATTCACGCCTTATTCTTATTTTGGAACTTGTTTGCTGTTTACGTGTGTATATCATAAATTTCAAGTTGTTTATCTATGTAGCTTAGTATTACGGTTTTGCGTTGAATTCGATCCAAATCCGTAAAAATATGGTCGAAAGTACGGAACCCTACAATGCGCGTGGTACGACACGCACTTGGCCAAAATATAAATATTTCCACAAAACGACAGCTTCCTGGAGCCCAAAAATATATGTGGAATGAGGGTGGATTACTGTTTGAATGATTTGATTTGATTAAACGAGCGACCGAATGACTGAAGACTAATGTGGAGTGAATGAATGAGACGAGCGAATGAGTAAAAGAGTGTGAGTTACGATCGGGTGAGCCTACGTGCTAGTTGTCTTTTCTGTTTTCATTGTTTTTTTTACGTATTCAGTAGTTTAATTTTTAATAAACTTTTTCTTATTTTATTTCGAAAAGTTTGTTTTCCTTCGCACGATCCCACATTTTTGGTGCTCGTCCGGGATCAGAAGGAAAAAAATAAATCGTTGGATACGACGACGGACTGGTGTGCTACGTGGTGTAACGAGGCGGTTACATTTTTTGTTACGGCGGTGCCATTTACGACGGGCGACCGAAATAACGACGAAGACGAGTTTCTGCTGGCTTCGGGAGTAAGACGGTGGCTTCTGAGCGGCGAGAAACGGCACATTGGACAGATGCAAGCGGATAGGATTTACGACGAGGCAGCTAGCGAGGCTCCGAGTGGAGGTGTGGATGAGGCACCGAGACTCAAGCTCCAAACGACGAATACGACGACGACGACGACTGCAAGGGCAACTGACGTGATGATGACGTACGACGGTAGTGAAAGCCTGCAGTACATTGACGACCTAGTCAGTAAATTTAGTGCGCAAGATGAGATGTACAGCGTTACTAAATTTATCGACGACATCAAACGCGACGATATTTGGGTGGACGCCCTTACAACAATTAATTGTTGCCAGGCGCAGTATGACGGGCACCGCAGCCCTCTGGGTCCAAGCGGAGCGACCGTTTAAATCGTGGGACGATCTAAAGTACGCGCTAAAAGAAGAATTCCATGACACGATCGACATAAAGGCGATACACGAGCTAATGGCGGCGCGTAAAAAGAAGGTAGACGAGAGTTGCCTTGACTACCTACTTACGATGCGCGAGTTGGGCAAAAGAGGAAAAATGCCAGACTATGTGACAATACAGTATATTGTCGACGGGATAGAAGATGTTGAAACCAACAAAATGATGTTATACGGCGTTACAACATATAACGACTTAAAGGAGAAGCTCAGAATATATGACATTATTAAGAGTAAGATGGTACCTACGCATTCGCTACAAGATATGAACGAAAACCGGCCCAAACCAGTTTACTCGAGCTATAGCTGTGAAGAAGGAGAAAATCGTGTGTCCAGTGTGTGCCCGAACGAAGAAAATGATGTGAAGTGTTACCAATGTACCCGATTCGGTCACATATCGGCACACTGTGCATCAATGGTATCGAGCGAATCAGCTGACATGAAACATAATGGCGGCGTTGGCGGAAGTCGATCGGCGAATTCGAACAAGAACGAATCGAATGGAACGAACTTATGCGTGCGAGCTGATGTTCGAACGAATGAGTTGGACAACGAATGTGCATGGAATGGAACGACCGGGAACGACATAGACATGGCGGCGAAGATGGCGGCAATGACAGCGACAGACGTCAGATGTCACACCAATGACGTTGACAGTTGTGACAGCAGCGCACCTGTGATCGAACGCAAGATCAAAACATCGATCGGAAGCCAATAAAGAAGATTTTATTGTGTAATCGAAGCATTAACGCGTTGATAGACTCCGGTAGTAACTTTAATCTCGTGTCGGAGAACTGTTATAAACTTACAACAAAGTGCGAACGGGTAGTGACAGAACTTAGTGCATCACGAGTTGTATCACCGGGATACAAGAAAACGACGAACTTTGCGATCAACGACGAGTGTTTTAACGTAATTCCGCACCTTGTGCCACAAGACTTTATCCCATACGGTGTATATACGAGGCCAAGAACTGTTCTATGACGTGACGGTCGTCATGAACGGCAGCCAGGTGCATTTATTGCTGAAGGAAGACGAGAGTTACCTTAGTAATTATTTGGTGTTAAGGGTTCAGGCTGCCAGAAGATATTGTGTCCAGAAATTGTACACCTACTGGTACGATTTTAAGATTAAAATAGTTACGAGAAAGTTGACCAGTGGTGGGATCACAGATGTCATTGACCTGTTACTGGTATGGTGTAAAATTTAAAATTGTTTGTTCGTTTTCTCTAAGGGGATGTTTTTATCTAAGATGTTTTTTTTCTGTTTTTAATTAAGATGTAAGACTGGTTAGCTGTTGCATATTTTTTATAAAGATGCAAAGTACTTTGTTTTGTTGCAATGATGGCTTATAACACACATGTTTTAGGATTAAGGTGTACCTAGGTTAAGATGTTTAGATGTGTAAGATGTTTTGTTTAGAGGATGCCTGGGGACAGTCATGTGTGTAGGATGGCCGAATGTGGGAATGAGGGTGGATTACTGTTTGAATGATTTGATGTAAACGAGCGACCGAATGACTGAAGACTAATGTGGAGTGAATGAGACGAGCGAATGAGAAAGAGTGTGAGTTACGATCGGGTGAGCCTACGTGCTAGTTGTCTTTTCTGTTTTCATTGTTTTTTACGTATTCAGTAGTTTAATTTTTAATAAACTTTTTCTTATTTTATTTCGAAAAGTTTGTTTTCCTTCGCACGATCCCACATATATAACGATTTTTCCCGTTTTCCGTCTCATTGTAAACAACGTTTTAATATATTATTCGCAAATATTTCATTTCTCAACTCACGATTTTCTTTGACACCATACTTTTTCCGGAACTTTCATAAAATAAACCTAACCTAATTTACTTAGAAAACCCTCAGAAAATACACTTGGTTTTTTTTTTGGTTGAGTTGGAAAATAAAACAATTTGGCAAACGAAACATTTCGGAATATTTCTGCGAAACGGAAGGGTATATGTCACAGGATTAAAATATGAAGCCCCAAGTCAGACTAGTTGCATAACGTAGTCTCACGTGTTTCAAGTGGTTTAGAGCAATTATATTCTCGCGATGCGACCCCAAGACCGCACCCTTTTGGGTTCAAATGGAGGTGATCAAAAGACTTAATAATTGTATTGGGCATCAGTCTTTGGTGATGAGCGAGGAAAGTATCATTTTGACAAGTATGTGTCATATGATAATACTGAAAATTCATAACTTATTAATGCAATATCGATGCATCGAAAGAAAAATAAATAAAGAAAACATTTATTCGTGTTTTTGTTAAGCATTTACGCCACTGTATTATGCCTTTAAATTCCAAGCTTTTATATTTTAGGAGAAGTTGTTGGATGACTTTAGTTAGGTTACGATCATAGTCCAGTTAGATGGCGCTGTTATCAATATTTAACGTTTTCAGATTTTTTCATTCATTATAAAGTAATTATTTCACCATAATTTAACTGTTGGAGAACCTAAGTGCAGTCGATTTTTAGACCCCATAGTCGAAATGTTTAATTCAGAGAAAACTGAATATAAGTTCTTCGTTTCTAGCTGTCGTTTATGGCTCAATACAGAATCTAGGGCTTTGCGCACATGCGTAAATATAAAACGTACTCTAAGACTGCGAATTTAGGAAAGATTCGAAACTGTTTAATGATTAACCAATTTATTTTATTTTATGTTTTTCACCATATGAAGGGTCCACGGAAAGAACGTGTCTAGTCACCTAAGCAACTTTTTGAGTTAGAGCGGTTTGAAAGTCAGTCATCACAAACAATTACTATGGTTACCATTTATTCAAAAATAAAAAAATAATATTTTATATTGTTTTCAGATTATTTAATTCAATGGTAAGTCATACTACTTTTTGAGCTCTACATTTTGGCATTAAAATCTCATTTTCAAAAAAAAGCGACTAGACATGTTCTTTCCGTGGACCCTTCATATTATTTACTTTAACTCACCATCGCCTTTCACCAAACCCATCAAACCTCATTAACTATCAGAAAATCTTATAGCTATTATTAAATATATTGTTCCAGAGCACGGTTGCAAGGAGTTCCGGTGTGAACAGAGCAAATTCTGCGTGAGCGCAGACTTGACGTGCGACGGCGTGGATCACTGCGCAGACGGCTCCGACGAGAACACCGCCGCGCTATGCCCTGGTTCGTTAATTATTTAAAAAAAACTGCCTTCAAAATAATAATAATAATATCTTGGGACAAATTACACCAAGTGACAGCCCTAAACTAAGCAAAGCTAGATAGACATACATATACAATTAAATACATACAAATATCCAAGACTCAAGTACAAACATTCGTATACTTCATACTAATATTTGCCCGTCACGGGGATGGAATCTGCAACCGCTAGTTTCGTAGTCAGGGTCTCTATAGTCACTAACAACTTAGAAATCTTAGGTCGTCGATATGCGGGAGGAATACGCTTCATCGCCCTGGTTTTGAGCCTGTACACCCACACAGCGTACATAAATTACGATGAGAAAAGTAGGACCATCTTCTTCTTCTCTTCTTCTTCTTTAGCCGTTCTCAACCTCAAAGGTGTAGGCCTCCTTCAGCTTATGCCATCTGTTCCGGTCTTGAGCAGTTTCCAACCACTTTGTTCCCGCCAGTCTTTTGATATCGTCGTACCAACGCATTTGCGGTCTTCCTCTCGGGCGTTTCTCGGCCCTCGGTCTCCATTCTACCACTGCATGCACCACGAGACATGCTTGCGGGCGACATGACCAGCCCACTCCCATTTCAATTTCGCAACCCGTTTAGTTACATCGCTCGGTTTGCTTTGCTCTCCGACCCATTCGTTTCGTTTAGGACCATCAATAAAATAAATTTAGTTTTTTAAATTGGTGATTCCAATTTTTTTTAATTTGTGGATGTTTTGTGTAGTTGCAAGTAGGTACGGTACGATCAAGAAAAAATGTCTGTTGAAAATTTTAACAATAAAAAAAAACTCGACTGGCTTAAAAAAACAAAAAGTAAAAAATAAGTCTAATGGTCTGTAATCTGTTAAGTAACTGAAAGAGAGTTTTGACGAATCTAATGATGATACCTCATATCATAAGTTAAAACCTGTTCAGCCGTTTCAGCTGCAGAGAGGACCAAATAAATATATATACATACATACGCTCGAAAGACAACCCTCCGGGCCATCGACATAATATGTATATATAGACTGCATGTTTCTTACATCAAATCGGCGCATAAAATTTGTTGACAGCGCGGATTTGTGAACCTTTCACTATAGTTCGTTGACGTCCGAGACAGGGGTTGTGTGTGTTTTTGCAGGTGGTAGGACCTTGTGCAAGGTCCGCCCGGATTGCTACCGCCATCTTGCTCGCTAATTCTGCCGTGAAATAGCGGTGCTTGTACTGTTGTGTTTCGGCGTGGAGAGTAAGACAGCCGGTGAAATTACTGGCACTTGAGGTATCTTAGGCATCTAGGTTGGCAACACATCTGCAATCCCCCTGGTGTTGCAGGTGTCTCTAGGCGGTGGTAATCTCTTACCATCAGGAGACCCACTTGCTCGTTTGCCATCCAGTCGAATAAAAAAAAGTATTATTGATGATTGATGCGCCGCGCGTTTTGTTCCAAACAGCCAGTCTAGTGCCGTAAGGTATATACTCGTAGATGTCAATGCTCCGGGAATCGTGTTCATTCTAAACTAACCTGCCGCCCCCATGTCTCGCAGAGATTGGCGGCGGCGGTGGCCGCGGCGCGTGGGTGATGGTGGCGGCCGCGAGCGGCGCGCTGCTGCTGCTAGCCGGCAGCGCGGGCGCATGCTGCGCGTGCCGCCGCCGCGCCGCTAATCGCCGGACACATTTGCAGTGTAAGCTTTGTTTTCCATCCCAGCTTTTATACATCCCACTCCTGGGCACGCATTCAGAACAAGAGGGCTTGGGTTATAGTTTCCACGCAAGCCCAGTGCTGGTTGGGAGAGAGTTAATGCACACACACCATTTGATATTTAAAGAAATCCCCTTAGGCAAGGTTCTGAAGATACTGGGAGCGTTCCTTCTCTGAAGAGCTAAGCTAATTCTTGATCCGAGGAAGATGCCAGCTTTTTGGTCCTTTGTGACATCTAGTAGTCTCATTGTAATATTGTTATATTCTTATAAAGCTTCAAAGCGCTATATAGTATCTTACGGATCCAGGGTCTGGACACCGAACAGGACAGAGTCGTATTCGGTGCCTAGAGCCCTGTATTTGTACATGCTTTCCAGCCGTTAATATGTTCTCTCTCTCTCTATGTTACAGTGCAACAGATGGCGAGCACGAACGGCGCCGGCAAGCCCGGCTCTCCGGCGACCGTGCTGCCGGGAAACTGGGCGCTCCCTGCGGGCCCGCGCGGGTACAGTCAGGCGCGCCCGGGCCGCCTCAGGGCGCGGGCGCCGCGCTGAGCGCCCCGCACAAGGACGAGTGGTTCGTCTGAGGCGGCCCGGTCGGGCCCGCAGGGCGGGGGACCCGTACCGGCCCCCTGCACGCTAAAGCGTGCCCAACAACAACCCATTTACGGAGCTACGAAGGCACGGCATTGGGGTCAACTTTTACTTTACTGTCTCTTTACCCTGAACTAAACGCCAACGAGAACAGATACATTATGACATGAGCGAGAAGGAGCGAGATAACAAAAATGACGTATCAGACTAGAAGCCTTTATTGTCTACACTTGGAATCACAATTGTTTTTACCATTTCTTTCTGGCATACGGCATAAGACGAGGTTAGAATGTGATTGTGGATGCGATCGCAAAGCCAGCGCATTAAACAGTACGGCCTCAGGATGAAGTATCGTCTCATCAGCTTTACTAACCGTTGGGGAAGAAAAGTCCTCGAGTGGCGACCACGAACCGGAAGATGAAGCGTTGGCAGGCCTCCCACCGGGTGGACTGACGACATTGTGAGAATTGCGGCAAACCGGTGGATGCAAGTGGCGAGTTGTTGTTCATAGTGGCGTTCTAGGAGGGAGGCCTTTGTTCAGCAGTGGACGTCTTCCGGCTGCTGTTGATGATGATGATGCCGATGAGCTTTACAAAGTAAAAACGAGCAAGCAAGGAGCAAAATAAAAGCTGAGAACACATTGGTCGTTTTATGCGTCTGACACTAACTAAAAAACAATAAAAACCAGCAGAGGCTTTGTCACTTCCTACACCCATCTCGTACTTTCTGGTTTAACGAAAAAGAGACGCATTAAGCGAATAGACTTGGGGCTCTTAAGCCGACTGGCGTGATATACCATCAGTTATAATCGTTACTAGCGGGAACATAAGAGACAATAAAGAAAAAGTTAAAATCAATTCTGTACAATACCTACGAGCTACAATTGTACGACTTTGAACTGGCATCATTGCATATTTTGAATTTGTATTTATCTCTAAAATGTAAAAAAAAAAACACCCAGTCGTTAGTTAAGCTAAGAAGCAAGCGAAAATGTATACAAAACAAATATTTTCATACTATTTGACTACATCAATAAACTTCATCTATGATCGTGAAAAGATTCGTATTGAATACAATGTAATTATTGGCTACTAGGTTTGGTAAATGGATAAGTCTTCAAGAAAGCCAATGCTGCCATTTTGAATTTGTATGATTGAAACCGGTAGCATCGTGATATGGGCCACAGGTAGTATCGAGGAGTCGGGCAAAGCTGCTGTTCAGCGTTACCTTGCTATGTTTGTTATTAGGCACTGAGAAGCCCCGAAAACTCTTCAGTCAGTGTGCAACAGATTCAATTACTGAGGGTATTTGATGGTTTCTCAGAGTCAAGGTAGAATGCATCACGCGCGACTGCGACCGTGCGAGTAGCATTCAGAACTGTCTTGTTGTATCGTTCAACATGATTGAAATCAGCCTTATAAATCGCGGCATAGCGAATCATCTCATATCAGCAGCCTTTTCATACTCCTCGATGTCTAGAGCTTTACAACTTGTCCTTTCGTTTAGTGAACTCTATGTCTCATAGGTATGGGAAGTAGCGTAAGCTAAAAATTGTACAAGTTTAGCGTAGTAAAACTTTTATAGTTATTTTAAAACGGTCACGGCAAAAACAGTTGACGATTGAGCTTTAGTTACAGTATCATTGGTCATAAATTTGTTTACTGTTATGTCATTCGGATTGCTTAAAACAGACAAAAGAGACACAGTAAATGACTAAGTAATTAATAAATTATCGAATTGACCATCTTGTTCTCAAACATCACGGATTAACTGGAATTATGTCATTTAGTGACTCTCTCAATCTGTGGTTACACCTTCTACTTTACGCTTTATGCGTGCATTGAGTTACCAGTCTGTCTCAGCTAACTACTAACTGCCATAGCTATAATTATCATTGCTATAAAGTACTTGTAGATCTAAACGCCTTTATCTAAGCTATATACCAAATGTTCTATCATGTTGTTTGTCAATCACTAATAGTTAGGATACTTGGTTCAATACTCAGCTGGTTACGCCGTGGTCTCCTACCCGCTTCCTTTCTACCTCCCTTTTACTACAGTACCGTCTGAAAAACGCAAATCCTGACACATATACAGCTACTATACGACTATATAGCCGTGATAGATTAGATAGTTTAAGCAGTCTGTATAAACAAATGTATGGGTGTATCACAACATGTAAATAATCGCGAACGAGATTTTTTTTGTAAGAAAATTTTCGAGCGTGTGGTTCTGTCTATATTTGAGACACTACTACATGCTCAGTTCATCGTGTCATTTCTATTAGAATAATGAATTAATGACACAGAGCGTTTTTCTTGATTGAATATCACTGTACCTTCCTAGCGAAAACTTCGAGATAGTTTGTACGGCATGTTACTCTCTTGTTAAGGGTCGATCATTTTGCAGACTGTACTTTACATGAAAACGACATATACATTCTAATTTGCCTCCAGCAATAAAGCAATAAATTGTATATTATATACGGAAAATGTTATATTACATATCTTTATACACGTACATATCTTTGGGCCGAATGTCTACCTTATTGTAATCATAATTTAAAGTTAAATATAGGCATTTTATAAATATAGCAAATATTTTATAAAAATAAATTTAATTTTATAGAATTAAGCTGAAATACTGGCGTTGAAGAATAAAATCGTATTAATTCAATTTTCGAACTATAATAATAAATTGTCAAGTCAAATAAAACTTTTGACTAATAAAAGTGTACGTTTCATCAACGACCGTATTTCAGTGTAGGAAAATTGATCGGCGTACGTATTTAATAATTAAATCTGAATGTAAACTTGTATTCGTGTATGTTAAAGAGGCCTGAGGAAGCGGGAAGGGGTCGACCCCGCTGTACTACTGTACGCTATGCTACGAGTAACTGTAACCCACAGAGTAGGTATAGTAAAATAATAATTGTACTCTCCAAGTTATAACCATACGTTACCAGATACGTACACGGTAATCCCGGGTTACTATCACATGTAACCATAATTCAAAATATTTATAACATTAATGACCGTTTAATGTTTAAAAAGACATTACAGACAATGTTAGTCTATCTGATGAATGACGAAGAAAAATGACAGTGGTCTCAGTTCCTTACCAAAATGATACAATTACTTACTTACCTACTAAATCGCTGTATGAGATTTATTTATCGCACTTAATTTACAGTAAATACTTGATAGATTAACAATTGTTTTACTAACTCATCTAAATAACTAAAATACTTATTGATAAAATAGTTAATAGGTTACAACTGAGTATCTACTCGGTAAAATTACTAAAATACTCAACGATCAAACACTTGATGGGTTACTAATTGAGTTACTTACTCGGTGGGATTACTAAAATACTCAATGGTAAACAGTACTCGGCGGGTTGTCAACGATACTCGATGAGTAATCCTGTAATCTAGGGGTTAATAGTAATCTAAGGGGTTACTGCGGTAACGTGCGCTCGCTACACCCAACGTTGGGCAGATTCGACCGCACGTCACAAATCTATCCGAATGTATGTAATCTAAGTTAGCGAAGATTTTTTTAGGTGAATTTTTACTCGTTTAGTGGACGGCGCATGCGCGAGGAGTCCAGTTTTGGTGTTACAAGCGCAGTGTAAATTTATCGATATGACATTAAACATTTTTGGCTTATTGTTCGTATTATTGCGTTATTATTCAAGTTTTCCTATACCTTAATGTACGCCTTCACTGCAAGTGAAGCGGACTCCATAATAATATGGCCTTAGCTAAATAGTCGTCACGGTGGTGATGGTGACGGTGGCTGTGGTTGGTGAAAACGATCGTAAGTAAAGATCGAAACTAGTCAGGCGGATGCTGGCTTAGAATCGTGAGTGGAACCATTTAATTTAGTATTAAGTTGAAAAGATATTTTGACTTTGGGGTATTTCTATACAACGTCAATGAAGACCACTGTATAATATTTTTAGTAAGACTTTTCTGATTTTCAATTCAAAAGCCTGATCATGGTTTAGTAGGAGACCGAGGAGAGTTGTGACAGAGTAGAGTAGTAACAACATGTAACAACACCAATTTTTTGGAACTTAAGAGAAGCTTCCCGTTTTTTATTCGTTTGGGATATTGCTGTCTTTAACGCTCGTGACATAAGCGCTCGCAGCCGTCTCCCCCCCCCCCCCCATGCCTTCCGCAACGACGTCCGTAATTTACATCGAGATAGCTGTAGGCTTTTCAAGATTTGGGCGGTTGAATTTTGGGTTTCGTTGTCCTCATATTATACGAAAAGTGTAGCACAGAAATCAATGATATTTTACAATCAAGATATTCATTATATTTTGTTTTTTTTTCGATTTTTGTAAAAATGCTTTCTTAGTCTGTAATTCTCATGCAAAGTTGTCATTTTTTTTGTCGACTTTTGAGCTCCTGTAATTCTGATATTACACATTTATATGAAAATCTGAAAACCACAGGCATAGATAATTACGTCTAGTCCAAACTTACAAATTTCATCTATTTCTGTTGCCTAGTTTTCAAATGAGACCGGGACTACGTTTGTATGGAGAATGGAACGAAGAGGCTTCTCTTAATAACTGCTAGCGACCCTGCAATAGGGCTCGTTTTTAGGGTTCCGTATTTAGTTCAAGTCTCGAACTACTAAACGCGTGCTGTAGCGAGCTCGCTAGCAGTTAATAAGTTCCCAAAAATCGACGTTGTCCCTACTCTCCTCTGTCACAACTCGCCTCGGTCTCCCCTACGCGAGAGAAACCGCGGCTGAAGGTCTGGTTTCCAATAATCTAAAATGG
>NC_133474.1:1687990-1694527 GCF_025370935.1 Choristoneura fumiferana
TGTTCTTACAATGTGGAGGTGGAGGAACTGCATGAACACACATATCTTGCATAAACTTAGCTATCATAAGGTCGCGAGTGAGCAAGGAAATTCTTTTAATTCATTAATATGGTCCTCCGCAGTAATTAAATAAATTAATGTAAATTGATAACAACACTAAGTAAATACATACATAGAACACACATGACTTAGTTATTAAACATCGTATTCGTCATTCGTCGTATAAGCATCTGCCCCTATCGAGTTTCGAACCCGGGACCTCGGGCTTCGTAGTCAGGATCAATGACCACTACGCGGCCTATAAAATAAAAACTTAAAAGTAATAGAATGTAAGACTCTATGCTCAAGCATGTCACTATATTGATGCATTGGTTTTAGGCTATTAGATTTTAAAAAAAAATGCTATGTAGACTGTATGCTGGTCAAATTTATCTATTCTTGGAGGGGCGGGGTCTCCTGACACAGGTGCCTTACGGTACCTACTAGGAGGTCCCAACCTTAACTAAAGTAATCCAACAGTTATATCAATAAAATCATTATTATTATTATTATATCTGGGATTTCCCAAAACAAATTTAGTAAAATTCTGAAATGTCCATGCAACTGCTATTCAATAATTAATTGCAAACTAATAAATAGATAATGTTATCAACGACTATAAAAAACCACTTGCGAGGGTAAGTGACCGGTGAGTCAAGCGTGCTGCATTCTCAAACGTCGAAAGTCACGGAGTATCCGATCCATTTTGCGCTCTATTTCTAGTTGACACAGTTGACAGTGGCATGTGATGTGATGAGTGAGTTGCGGGGTTATTTCGAGCAGTCTATATCGGTGTGCGGCCAGGATAGTACTATTTATTCTCGCCCCTTTTTAGCGCCATTCACAAAACGGGTGAAATCATAAGTTGGAGTATTGTAGAGCGAAATAGTTTCCGTTTTTGCCCGACAGCGACCCGGAAGGGTTTAGTTAAAAAAACAAAAGCAAGTTTCGATATAAGTGTCTAATTTGAAATAAATAAGATGAATATAATGACCCGGATAACTCAAGTCTTAAATCGAGTTTAGCTCGACATGTTTCGGGCTAATCCGTAGCCCTTCGTCTCCGTAGCAACGCGACTCAGCGGCTGCTGCAACACCGCGCGCATGAAATGAAATGAAATGTCGAGCTAAACTCGATTTAAGACGTGAGTTATCCGGGACATTATATTTAATATGAGTGAGTCTCACGGTAGTTTTATGTTCAAAATAAGATGAATACGAATTTCTGTTAAACTTAAAAGCTCTTTAACTTTTAATAGTGGTATTCAAAGGTTAAAACACGTTAGACAATTGAATGGATGCCCTATTATGCTCTGTCCTTCTCTAGAAACGAGAAAAATGGTAATCAATGGAACTTGGTTCCAATGAATGGCGGTCGCATCCGCCGGCTCAAATCTGGTTCGTATTTGAATGGCATATGTTTATTGTTTACTGCTGGCTTCCTATTAATAATAAAATAAAACACGACTTGTTTATGGCTTTTATATGCGGTCTAAACGTTGATATTGCTCCAGGAAACGTTTAATGGGTGATATACTGTCTCTTGGCGATGTTTGGTCGGGATACAGATACAGACGAGGAAACTGAATCATGTATGTGAGGAAACTGAAGGGCTACTACGAAATTTAAAAATCCAAGTTCGTATATTACCGTCCCTCTCACTCTCGTATTAAATAATATAAGCGTCAGCGGGACGGCAAGATACGAAGTTCGAATTTTGCACTTCGTACCTGGTATAGGGCCTGGCCATATATGTACTCATTATCATCATCATGTCAGCCGAAAGACGTCCACTGCTGGACATAGGCCTCCCCCAAGGCTCTCCACTCAGACCGGTCTTGTGCTTTTCGGATCCACCGCGATCCCGCGATCTTAACCAGGTTAGCTCGTCTCCCGGTCCGCGGACGCCATTCGAGAACCTTTTGACCCCATCGGCCATCAGTCCTGCGAGCAATGTGCCACTTCAGTTTCGCAATACGGTATTTGACTATTTTGTATATGTTTTATAAATTAAAACTACACAATGCCTGTTATCGAATAGAAAAACAATTTTTAAGCTACGTTTACAAATAGCAAAGTTATGAAGGTTTGAAATTCAAGAGTAGACAGAGAAAGACATACTGGCATGTGACGTCACACGCCAGTACCGCCATACTTGCTGCATAGAGAAAAGCGTTTAAGCAAGACAGGTATATAGATTTTTCAAAAAAACACTATTAATCCAATTTTCAACCGATTTAAATTTTCTCCTCGCTAAACACTATCTGTTTATCTATATTTTCATAATAATATTAAGATATGGCAAAATCTGGAGTTGTCAAATACCGTATTCTTCGGGCTATGTCGGTAACCTTAGTTCTACTGCGGCATATATGTACTACTAAGTGTTTATTGTTCTTATTACTTTGTTTATGAAATAAACATTATTACGACTTCACAACCAAAGTTCGGCCAAAATCTGTTGAATTTTTGTATTTTATTTGAATATTTGGCCCGAATGTTTTAGACTATCGTGGTAATTTCTAATTTTATGATTTAAATTCGGGTTTTGTTCCGTGTTGTACCTTGATTTTAGAGATGCTCGATATTTCGGCACAGTTGCATGCGCCAAAAGCTTTAAAATTAAGGTACTTACGCAGAATTAAAACCCGAATTCGGCCCGAAGTTCGTATTCGGTTCAAACACGAAGTGGTCAGTAACAGATGCATCAATGCGCAATCGACACCGATCGCCGCCGGCGATGCTGTCAATGCAGAGTGCACGTCGAACTGTCGGCTGTCACGCTTAATGGTCTGACAGCTGTAATTGAGCGCCAAATAGACGCGCATTTGTTTTGGAATTGAATACAAGAGGCCCCGACGACCAGACGACCAGATGGCCTAGTGGTTAGAGAACCTGACTACGAAGCTTGAGGTCCCGGGTTCGATTCCCGTGTCGGGGCAGATATTTGTATGAAGAATACGAATGTTTGTTCTCGGGTCTTGGGTGTTTAATATGTATTTAAGTATGTATCTATCTAAATAATTATATTTATCCGTTGCTTAGTACCCATAACACAAGCTTTGCTAAGCTTACTTTGGGACTAGGTTAATTGGTGTTAATTGTCCCGTTATATTTATTTATTTATTTATTTATTTAAGAGGCCAGAACCGTGGCCGAATTTTCTAACGCTTTAAATCAAGTAATATTTTACTAAGGATTTTGCATTTGGATGGAGTCTTCCAAGTTTAGGTATATTTTATACCTTAGGCTGCTATTTACTTGTACATTTTATATTCAACAATATCATGAATTAAAAAAAATCAAACCCAATCAATGGTTCAATTTTCAATTTGTTTGGAGTTTGGTTTTACAAGCTTTAATTTGGTTTCACCAGTGCCGTTGTCTGTCTGTCTGTAGTCAAATCTTGCAAGTTAAATTCGACCAACTTCCAGTAGTCTGATTGACTTGAAATTTGGCATAAGTACTTATGTAAATTGCGTGGCAATGCAATGACCTGGTAGTGACATCCGGATCAGGATGGAACTCTTCAACGGTTAATGGCATCGACTTGAAATTTGGTATGCAAATGTATGGTCAGCCAAAGAAAAAAAAAACATTTTTAATGAAAGCTTTTTTTGTCAACTTGACTTGTATTGTCAGCAATACAAGTAAAGTTGACAATAATTATAATTATGCCCTATTATTACCATATATACTTGTATAGTGAAGAGATACTACATACAATACAGAGATCTCTCTCCAGGCGGGTAATTAATTATTATAAAATAAAATTATCCCGGAAAATAAATTCTCAAAGTTTTTAAGCTTTGTTTGACCACTTGACGCTGACTAGGCAAGATCTATTCAAAACGCAAAGGGATGTCTATAAATATTCCGCTAGATAGACAACAATGTGGGGCCGGGGACCTTCACAACCCATTGTGGGGTGCAGGTAGGGTGCATTGTTTCACTTCGATAGACAGACGGACACTCCACTTGAACTGTTAGTAATGGTTTTAAAATCGGGAAGCTACGGTTAGCAATAGTGTAATAAGCGGATATATTTACGTTTGAGTATTTCTCACGAGCTTTACGGTGAAGGAAAACATCGTGAGGAAACCTGCACAACAAACCTGCGAAGCAATTCAACGGTGTGTGTGAAGTTCCCAATCCGCACTGGGCCCGCGTGGGAACTACTGCCCAAGCCCTCTCATTCCGAGAGGAGGCCTGTGCCCTGCAGTGGGACGTATATAGGCTGGGATGATGATGATGATGATTTCTCAAGAAGTTGTCCCGTCGTGAAATTAAAAAGAAATCAGTTTGTCAAGAAATAATTATGCGAGTTCATAAAACATAAACTGCATAAGACATCCAAAATTTCTTGACGTCAGAAAAACGTCACGAAATCTCGTGAGGAAAAAAAACTTAATTTTGTAACTACCTACATCGAAACTTTCTATTGGATCCAGCAACAAAGATTATCTCACTTTTTATGACCTTTACCACAAATTTTTGTATGTATTTTATACACAATATTACTTATTTTTTGTGTTGAAATAGTGTCAGGATTTTTTTTTTTATAAGTGGATAAGTAACTGAAAATGGACAACTTTTTGATAAGTATTAGTAATGACTAATAATATTACTTATACTTATAAAATTCCTCTTTTTTCGGTATGGCACCGGTATGGTAAATGTACCATACCGAAAAAAGAGGAATATTATAAGTTTGACTGTTTGTAGCATTGTACTCTTAAACGGATGGACCGATTTTGATGCGGTTTTTTACGTGGAAGCGAGTTCCTTTGTGTTCTTAGCTAATATTATGTTATATAAAAATCAGTTCGGCTGTTTGAGACATATTGAACTTTAAAATTACAATGTCAGGGATTCTTAAATTTTTCCGAGTTGCTTGAGCTTTGAGGGTGAGCTTTACGGTAAAGGAAAACATCGTGAGGAAATCTGCACAAACGAAGCAATCAATGGTGTCAGCACCGGACCCGCTTGGGAGCTACGGCCTATGCCCACTCATTATAAGAGGCTTATGCCCAACAGTGGGACGTATATAGGTTGGGATGAAGTACGATTGCTTAAACTTTCCTACACTTTCCGCGTATATTTCGACCGAATGGACAAGTGGTTAGAGATCCTGACTACGAAGCTTGAGGTCCCGGGTCCGGTTCCCGGCTGGGGCAGATATGAATGAATAATGTTTGTTCTCGGGTCTTGGATGTTTAATATGTATATAAGATTGTTTTTATCTACATAAGTATGTTTATCCGTTGCCTAGTAACCATAGTACAAGCTTTGCTTAACTTGGGACTAGGTCAATTGGTGTCAAGTGTCCACTGATCGATTTAATTATTTTATTTATTTATTTATATCTCGCCGCTGCACCGTCGCAGACGCATGTATTTTTAGTAGCTGGGGGGCTACTAAGAATTCGAAAATCGAAGTTCGTATAGCACCGTCCCTCTCACTCTCGTATTAAATATTAGCGTGAGCGGGACGGCAAGATACGAAATTGGAATTTTGCACTTCGTAGTAGCTGGAGGAGATAAGCGACTACTATTGTTTCCAGTTTATTACGTGCTGTTCATAAAGATATTTTATGCTAATAACGGGGAATGGAGTATCGCATAAATATACCAATGTAACGTAATTGTATGGGTGTATTTGCAAGGGTGGCAACTCTCGTATATACCTATATGTCGGCGGCTGGTCGTAAAATCCGCCAGATCACGAAATTCCTAGGCATATCGTGAAATGGCGCCATTTCATGAATTGGCTAAGGGACATCCGCCATATCGTTCAAAACTCACCGTTTAACGATTTGCCTAGTGACGTTTAGGCAGATCATGAAATTCCTAGGCATATCATGAAACGCCGCCATATCGGTCGCAATTCATACTAACAACTCCTCGCTTCGCTCGTCGTACAGTCACCAGTATTATTATCTGCCACAGCGGGGCATGCAAAAATATCTGACACGTACGTAATTTTTCTCTTTTTCGTCTTTGCCACGATGTGCCCGGTATAGAGCTAGCAATATCGACGAATGCTCTAACCGATCTGCCGTATTGTTTTTAGGCACATCGTGATATGCCTGGCCAACTTTTAGGCATATCATGAAATGGCGCCATTTCACGATATGCCTAGGAATTTCGAGATCTGGCGGATTTTACGATCGGCCGCCGACAAATATATACTTCTACCGTTAGAATCCGTTTCCGCCAGAGATGTGTTGAGGTTGAGAGGAATATGTTTTTCATCAACCAATAGAAACTCTTCATTTACCTCGCCTCGCTTCGCTCAGCTGTTTCCACCAGAGATGTGCTGTGCGAGGCTAGGTAAATTAAGCGTTTCTATGAGTTCATGAAAAACACATGCCTCGCCACATATTCTCGCATATCTTTGGTGGAAGTGGAAGCGGAGCCTTAAAGTTAGTTACAGATGTAGCGAAATGTTTTGGCATCGTATTTTGTCGGAAGAGTTTGTATTTATCTCGCTTTCTCAA
>NC_133474.1:1694627-1694928 GCF_025370935.1 Choristoneura fumiferana
AGTATCGTCCGCTTTTCACTTTGTCTTGCTTTGATCTTCGACATTTTATCGTCACGTAAATAAATTCTCATTTTAGGAATTCATGCTATTAATCTTGGGTAAATTTTTTGTTCTATCTGCTTGAAACATTTGGTAAAAATTATATTATTTTAAACATCATGAACGACCCAATGTCGTCCTAGCGCTGTATTTATTCTAAATAACCGTTTCCCGCGACTCAGTCGCGTACTATTCGTTTATCGCTATCCTGTGGGAATTATGCAATTTTCGGGATAAAAACTATCCCATGTCCCTTCCAGGG
>NC_133474.1:1695018-1711974 GCF_025370935.1 Choristoneura fumiferana
GCAAAAATATCTGACACGTTCTTCCGGCCCTAGAAATTAAAAGTCGTATCAGATATTTATACACGCTTGTTGTGTCAGGTATAGGTGCTGGTGACTGTACTTGTATCCAAGAGAATTTGCTTATTGTTTTTTTTAGGGGCTGTTTCACCATCCATTGATTACTGTTAACTGACGGTTAAATGTGATGCCATCTCTATTTGTTTTGTTCGAATAGACGGAGACGGCATCACATTTAACCGTCAGTTAACACTAATCAATGGATGGTGAAACAGCCCCTTAATCTTCAATATTGTATTCTCAGGTCAAGAATGACTGTCATATTTCTGACATACAGGAAACTGAATCGCGACCAGGGTGGGACCATTTAATAATCAATTTCGCTACGATTGATTATCAGATGGAGATTATAGATGTGTGGAATGTCCATATGGCAATGTATGATATGAGCAACCAAAGATTCCACCTGCATTATCTACCACAGCGGAGCGTGCAAAAATATCTGACACGTCCTAACGCCCCTAAAAATAGAGTCGTATCGGATATTCACGCACGCTTTGTCGTGTCACATCAGTGTTGGTGTTGGTGACGCTATTCAGTATATTTGACTGTACCCACCTATACACAGCGTGATGCCCAAGTTGATGCTGGACCATCGCGGGTTGGCGCTGCCGCAGTCGCAGCAGAAGTTGTTGCCTGGTATATTCAGAAGCTGCTCCCAAATTCTGTAACATGGAAGTCAAATTCATTAGAAATTAGCTGTTGCCCGCGGCTTCGCCCTCGTTCCAGTTTTTTTTTTTAATTATCATTATTATTTTTTTATTCGACTGGATGGAAAACGAGCAAGTGGGTCTCCTGATGGTAAGAGATCACCACCAGGGGTATTGCAGACGCGTTGCCAACCTAGAGGCCTAAGATGGGATACCTCACGTGCCAGTAATATTTATCCCACTAATATAATAAATGCGAAAGTTTGTAAGTCTGATTGTTTGTTTGTTACTTCATCACATCTAAACCGCTGAACCGATTTAGATGAAATTCAGTGTACAGATAGTTTAAAGTCCTGGGGAAGGCCATAGGATAATTTTTTATCCCGGAAAATTTCAGTTCCAGCGTGATAGTGAAATCGCTGGTATCGTACATCAATATAAATAAGGTTTGTATCTGTTTCATGGCAATCGGCCTCAAAATATAAGGTTCCAAAAAAACAATCATTATGTAATTTTGGGCACCCAATTTGACACAGTTCATGCCGGTCAGATACTGACCTGATCTTGGTAACGCCGGGCGGCGCACTAAGCGGCGAGGGCGCCAGCACCATTTGCGAGCTGTGGCCCGACTGCGGCCCTGCTGGATGGCCGATCGAATGCCGTGCTGCAGAGCCGAGATCCAAGAGGACAGCATCTCCTCAGAGTCTGCTTGCAAACATGTGGCTCCTTTAACAAACAGGATGGTAAGTCAACAAAGACTGGCAGATTAGTTGGAGTAGTTAGCTTCAAGAAATAGTACATTGTGCATTAAGAGGCGTAAGAAGGGGATTACCAACGAGAGTCTATTAAAAGTCTTTTAATGGCCCGAGTTTGTAATACCCTTACAGCCCGTGATACACACAATGATTTTCATCACATTGCGAGGAAAAAAATGCAAAAAATTAAATTATATTCAGCGGCACAAATTAGCCCACCCTTCATACAAAATACCGATTCTGTATACATTTGAGGGCCAGATTTTTTGCCGCTCAGTATATTTTGTGTCCAAACACTTCACAGCTCAGCAAAAGCAAGACGAGAACACAACTGAATAAATATGGCTACCCGCCAGGGGGCTACTACAAAATTTGAAGATCGAAGTTCGTATCGTACCGTCCCTCTCACTCTCGTATTAAAATTATTTAAGCGATCGTTTTCCTGACGCTAATAATTATATTAGCGTCAGGAAAACGATATGAACTTCGATTTTCGAATTTCGTGGTAGCTCCCCTGATTGTTACTTTTTTCGAGTCGTCTCGTCTACCATAGATAATACTAAGTACCGTGTTAAGTTTAGAATTGCAAAGGTCTTACGGCCAGATTATTCCAACATGCTAAAAAAATACTAACTAAAAGTATTGCAAAACAATTTGATATAAATTTAAAATATAAAAATAACGAAGTTTCATGAAGCGTGGCAAATTTTTATGGTGTAAAATTAGGGTATATCTAAGTTTTTAAGAGGTAAAATAAACTGGCTGACTTGAAACCTCTTTAGTCTGAAATGACGTACGTACTAACTTTTTTTAAAACTAGTCATAACTCCCTTAGGGAGGAAAATATAGGTACGTAAATCCATAATTCCCGCGGGAACAATTGAGGCCAATGGTCTTTTAGTATACAGGCATGGAATGCCGTCATTGACGAGCAAGTGTGATGAAAAAGAAATTAAGCCTAGCTAAGGATTTTTATAGACACTTTTCGTAAAGTCAATATTTTCAACATGAAACTACCGTGAGACTCACTCATATTAAATGATATTGTAACGGATAACTCACGTCTTAAATCAAGTTTAGAGTCCATATTAACGAAAAAACGACTTGCTGCCTTAGGGATGATTTATTTTAGTTTAATCCTTTACCAGGCGTAGTGCATATAGCGATACATGTACCTACACAAATATTAGACCTTGCTAAAATGTAAAGGTAAGGTACAAAATAAATTGAAGTCGTTAAAAATATGATTGATTCGTTAACCGCTATCCCGGGGAACTATGCAATTTTTCAGGATAAAAACTATTCTATGTCCTTCCCCAGGACTTAAGCTATCTGTATACCGAATTTCATCTAAATCGCTTTCAGCGGTTTCACGTGATGAAGTAACAAACAAAGAAACGAGACTTACAAACTTTCGCATTAATAATATTAGTGGGATAGATAAATAACTTACTTAGAAGGCGAGAGTACTTCGAAGCAGAACCGGCGTTCGCCGTCGTGCACATGTTTGACGGTGCACAGCCTCAGATCCTCCTCCATGACTGTCACATTCAGTTCACCCGTCCTCTTCCTGAAAATAATTATAAGTTTTAGAAGCTGTTTAGGTAGTATTTCAGTCTTAAGATAGTCGCGAACTAACAGGCTACCAAGGCACCTTGTAGGTATATATATATTCGTCGCTCGGCAGGCAAAAGTACTAAAGCGACACTTCGTCAACTTTACAGGAGAGCGATTTAAAGTTTTTTTTTTACGAAAAAAAATCATAACTTTTTAACCAGACAACCAATTTTAAAATTTCCAGGAATATATGACACATAATTTAATAGACTATAATAAGGTTTTAATAATTCATAGCAAAATCCACTGGTTTAGGAGATAAGTGTCGCTTTAGTAAATTGTCCCCTAGTCATCGAGCAAATGCAATCAGGCAAAAAGACTAAACGTAAAAATTGACCTCAAACGTCATATTTCAAATTAACTTATGTGATTTTACGTCTCAATAAATTTAGCATGTTTTACTAACAACACACATTTTATTTCTTATCAAACTGTTCATAATGCTGATTTACCAAATTGCAAGGGAAAAAATATTCCAAAGTACCTACTGAACAGAAATTATATAAATAATATTATTTAATTATAATAAATATTAATCATCTATGCTAAAATTTCAATAACTTAACGTTAACTGTTACTAACACTAGACTTTTGTTAATATTATAAGGTAATTAATCACAAAGGCACCATCTGATTTCTAACAAAATGCACAAAAGGTTTTTTCACTATTATTTTTTGAGGTATTTTGATCATTATCATGTCCTACTATTTTTGGTGTATATACACAGCATACGCTTAGGTTTAAGGATGAAATAATACGTAAAATACCTTAATTTATTCTGTAGGTAATAACTTTAATTAGCATTTCAACTAAAACTTCAGAACATTTTTTTTCTATGTTATGCAAATAAATCATTCATTCAACATTATAGTACTTATTAGTACCTAATAAGTAAGAAACCTGAATAACAAACTCATGCGTCATGGTTGCTATAGCAACTTTAGATATATTATTGGTCTATATAACGATTAAGAAATATAATGCACTATTGGTACAACAACATTTGTTATATTCTCATGATCTAACTATTCCGGTATCATGGACTTGTTGTACCAAACTATTAATATACTAAGGGGCTGTTTCACCATCCATTGATTACTGTTAACTGGTGGTTAGGTGTGATGCCGTCTCTATTTGTTTTGTTCGAATAGACTCAATAGACGGAGACGGCATCACATTTAACCGTCGGTTAACGCTAATCAATGGATGGTGAAACAGCCCCTAACAGTAATATGGTATAATGCCAAATGAAACGTCGTGAGACCTTTGCTGAGATTTAAGGACTGCGCTAAGTGAGATATGGCCGTCTTCAAAATTGACCACCTAGACTGAGAAAAGCTTGCGGAAAAATGCACTGATTGGTGCAGACGTGTGTTGGAGGGCCGCAAGTATTGCGATGAAGGCTTGCCTGGCTCAATGCACTTATTGAAAAGAGACAGAAACGACACCACGGCCGTTCTGCACCAACATTCGCAGACTTCGCTTGTCAGAGATGTGGACGGACATGTCGCTCTCGCATCGGTCTAGTCAGCCATCAAAGACGTTGTGCACAGGCAACACGCCAAAATTCGTCTGGAACAGACGCATAGGCCTGATTGATGGTATAATATATGTGATATAACCTATGTTCGATATAACGTTCAGTGGGGTATAATGAATTACTGGTATTTATGCCAAATATCTTTTATTCTAGTGAAAGTATATCTAAAGTTGTTATACTGGTCATAACACACCCTGATGGCCATTTGGTTCCACCATGGAGCCGCAGCTGCAGTTATGAGGCACACAAACATCGCAGCCCAGGCGGAGAGCTACTGCCACCCGCAATGAGTCGTTGTCCAAGAGGTAGGGCAAAGCCTATAACCACGTTCCCGCTTTGACTTTTGATGCCGACTTCAGCCTGGCCAAACCCACCCCAGTGGTTACACCCACAGGCCGTGCTAGAGCGTCCCTAGCCCCCTCGTCATCCCAAACTCATTGTATCTGCGGAGCCCCGTGCAGTGACGCCAGTCTCATTCGGCTCGCCAGTGCATCATCCACATACGAAATGATAATTGGTAACCTTTATGAGATTAAAAAATTTAAGAGATAAGGCCATCAACTACATGTGCCGATCCGAGGAACGCTGGCAAGCCCACATCCGCCGTACGCCGCAAACCGAGACCACCGTTACATATGGGCAAGGACGCTTGGACCCATTGCTCATCCGCAAGGGACACGTTCAATACAGTCTCCTTTGTATCTCTCAACGTGACGTCAAAAGAAGAAGTTTTACCCGAACACAACCATTGGAGTGGTTTTCAAAAAATAGGTTATTTTTGGAACTGCGAAACACATTCGTAACAGAGTCAAGATGAGATGGGTATTAATACTCTTCAAACGTTCCTGGGCGAGCAAAATAGACGCTTCCTGGTCTCTAGTGCACTAGAAATGGCCTCTTGGAAAATAGAAGAACCCAAGAGGGTAAAGGTCTAGTGTAAAAAGCCCTTTGAGACCAGGAAGAAAGACCTTAAAGAAGTTAAAGAAGGAGAACAGGCGGGGTTAAATCTGTCCCATATTCGCCTTCAGTCCTATACCTCTCAAGGGGGGGGGGATAAGGAAAGCCAAGTCCTGCTTTACGACCTTAGGCTCCTTAGGTGCCATCATCTACGAGTAAATACCAAATATTAAGAGGTGATTTTCGAGACGACAGTGCTTCATGAATAGTAAGACTGAAGGTAAGCGGTCCAAGCTGATCTCCCTACTGCGCACCCACCTGCGAAAGAATTTGAGAATCGCCGTAGACAAGGTTAGAAGGAAAATGATAGACCTGGTGTAAAAAAGGTACAGGGTGGGAATGTAATTTCCACTTCGCCCAACAGAACATCCCTCTCGCCAGTATTGGACGCGTTCTTGAGATCCTACTTCAAGACGACACAGTCTGGATTTCCGGGTTCCGTGACGAAAGTGCGTGTTGTGGATCGTGACCTCAGTGTTCCAAAACCCAGCTGAAAATGAGCTGGTCGAATTCCGTCTAAGCCCACGGCTGACCCATTATGGAATGACCCTAGTGCTCGCACCACATCCTCCAAGTTTACCGGCAAGGCTTGAATGGACCGATCCGGCTCCCGAGGGAAATTTAACGTGCGGGACGCGGGAGGATGCTTCGAACACAAGCGTCTCAAGACCCGGAGGTGCTACCGAGTCATCAGGCGAACGGCCCCCCACACACCGGCCTCATATACTTTGGACTCTATAGTCTTAAGGACAGAATGCGACCTGGAGGAAGCCTGCCCGTCACTACTAAATTCAACCAAGTCCCATGTTCAAGTTTGGTCTCAGTTTGCGGCGTGTGGAGAATGTGGGCTTGCCAGTCTTCCTCGCATCAGCACATGGAGTTATTATAGTGGCCTTGTCTCTTAAAATTAAAAATTCTCATGAAACCCCATCGGGTTACCATTCCGTTTGTGCATGGTGCACTGGCGAGGTGGACGGCTCGACACCTAATAGCGTCGCTGCCTCGGGCTCCGCTGATATAACGAGTTTGGGATGACGTGGGGGCTAGAGACGCTCTGGCACTTGTGGGTGGGTGTGCCACTAGGGTGGATTTAGCCAGGCTGAAGTCGGTATCAAAAATCAAAGCGGGAGCGTGGTTATGGGCTTTGCTTGCTCCTTATTTGGAAATACTTCTGGACAACGACTCATTGTGGGTGGCAGTAGCTCTCCGCCTGGGCTGCGATGTTTGTGTGCCTCATAAATGCATCTGCGGCTCCATGGTGGAAGCAAATGGCCATCAGGGCTTAGAGATGATCGGTATAACAAATAACACATAATTTCACAATATTATGCTATAAGTATTTAGTAGTATAATGTGTAGATATAATTTAGTTTTCTTTATGAAATCGTTGGAGTTGCAATTCTAACCTAACCTAGTTTTCAGGCAGTTTCGTTTCTTGATAGGGTCGCAGTTCTAACCTAACCTACTTTTTTGGCATAACACATTATTATTATAATAGTATTACGTATTCCAGATTATACCAATAATTCATTATACCCACTGAAAGTTATATCTACCAATAATATATCTAAAGTTGTTATACCTAGCCACCGGTACGCACCCTGGCCATTTCACGCGTTGAGTTCTTGTCGGTGTTCAGGAAAATTTCCGCGCTACTACGCTCTCTTTGACATACTGAAGAGGGCTTTAATATCCGCCAACATCCTCTGCGTTCTGGAGCCTCCGGTCCTCTGTCGAACCGACAGCAAAAGGCCAGATGGCTTAACTTTAGTGCCATGGCAGAACGGGAAGTGTTTGCTGTCGGACGTTACGTGCGTTAGTACTTTCGCCGCCTCGCACCTCAGCTGAATAGTCCGCGGCAATCCGCGGTGGATTTTGCGGTCAAAAAACGGCAGAATTATTCGGCACTATTATTTTGTTCCTCTTGCGTTTGAGGCGATTGTTTACATTCGGGAAGTGGGACGTCGAATTACGGAAAGGGGGTCTCACGCTCACGCCCGCGCGGATTCGTTCCCTGGTGCAAAGATTGTCTATCGCCATTAAACGTGGTAATGCGGCCAGTTTGATGGCTACCTTTGCGCCAGGCCAGGGACAACTCGAGGGGGCCTTCTGGACTAAACTTAAGCTATTTATAACATTAAAAAACAAATTAAAACTTCTAACTCTAAATTTCAAATACTTAGGGCCGAACATCATCTTTATTCGATGCAAACAGAACCGTAGCGATAAAATTATAACTACAAAATTTTGAAATAGATTTACTATTGAGGTTGCCTGGGAGAGATCCCTTAAAGGGATAAGTCCGCCTTTGTACAAGTATCTCAAAGTTTGTCAATTGTGTTGTGTTTCTTTTCTTTTGTACAATTAAGAGTTTACATACATACATACTATTTTCTTTTATCCTTTGGCAACATAAAAAGAACTTAAAGTTTTAAGGAATAATAATCATTATAATTTATAAATAAAGTTATAAATCTTAAGAAAATATGATGTTTCTATATACCAAACATCGAATTGCAATGATATTTTACTACGTATATATACTAAACACTTTTTTAATACACGATAAAGGTCAAGAGTAATGACTAATTTCACCAAATCTATAATATTTCGTGAAGTTTTTTTGCTAATCCTGTTTGAATGTATGCTTTTGTATATGTTAAAATGGCTAAAATGCCAAACGTATGTTTTAGTTTTTAAGAACAAATAGCTAAATTCTTATAAATGAATTCTTATCAATACAACCAAACGACTAAAGGTGTATAAAACTTCAACTCGGGGAGGGCATAATTACTGAAGTGACAAAGGTATTTTCTTTTTTTTTGCACAAAATACTAAACGTCCAACATTTGCAAACTAGAAAAATGGCAAAAGACTGAACGACAGTAAATCGAAAAATGGCAAAAAGGTAACAGTACTAAAATGAAAATAATGAAAGTGATGCTGCATTAAGTAATTTGCTTCCCAAATTTAAGCGTTTTTTGAAAGACTAAAGCGCCAAAAAAAAGTTAAATTTTGCTCCAATCGCTTTGAAACCTAGACAGTTCGATGCAGAAAAATTCGCTGATTCTGGTGATATGCATAACTCATTTTAGCCCAAAGTGTCGCTTTAGTACTTTTGCCTGCCGAGCGACGATATATATATATATATATGTAATAATATGTTATATATAAATATATTATAATATATACCTACAAGGTGTTACTAATTAACTGAAAACCTGAAAATGGTTAGTCCAGTATCAGAATGTATTTATAGCAGGTTGTGATTTGTAAGCCCTTTTTTCACTGTGCCCAGTCTAAAAAAATGCGAATGCAGCGTACGACAATAAAATGTTTCAGCAAGGTTGCATACTATTTAGATATACGGAGCGGCAATAAATCTGACCCTCAAATGTATGCAGTAATAGGTAATTTTGTATGGAGAGTGGGCCAAATTTTGTGCCGCTGAGTATATTTTAATATTGGCCGTTTTTCTGTCAAGTCTTTTAGAGGATGATTCTTTTATAATACACAAACACAAAGCTTATTTAGTAGCAAGCGGAGAGGTACACTAAACAGAGGTCACTACGGAGTGCTTCGAAGCGTGAAAACTATCCGCGCCGGCGATCTTGTGGACTCCCCATGAACTTATACTTAAACTGGACTGAATAACATTGTAAAAACCGGCCAAGAGCGTGTCAGACACGCGTAAGATTCCGTAGCCATCACGAATAATATTTTTCCAAGGATTTCGTATGGTGTATGGATTCTTCCAAGTTTAGGTATGTTCATACCTTAGGCTGCTATTTACTCTTAAACTACTAATAATTCTCAAGCAATCTTAGCCGCTATAGCTTTCCTTGTAAATTTGATGTATTTACTACCATTCTGAATTTTTTCAAATTTTATAGGATATGATAGGTTAAGGTATACCGTAGGGCCTACGGCGTAGGCGATAGGCTAGCAACCTGTCACTATTGTACCGGTTTTGTCAAACTTAAAACTTAAAATTGCTAAAAGTGGCTCCGAAGCGGTTACGTTTGGTGTGCTCTGCCTACCCCATTTGGGAATACAGGCGTGATGTTTGTGTGTGTGTGTGTGTGTTTCCACCCAAAAGTTAGCTTTTAGAGGGGAGGGGACGGTCGATTTGAAAATTTGCACTTTAAAAATGAATATTTCGCAAATAAGTCACTGAAAAGAAAAATCGTCTTAGCAACCCCAATATGGGTTTAAAAGACCTATCCAACGATACGCCAAACTAAAGGTTAAGTCGAGAAAAAAAAACACCCACTTTAGTCTATGGGAGGTAACCTTAAAAAAATATTTTAGTTGTTTAATTTTACTACTTTGTTGGCGTGACTGATATGTATATTTATGCCAAATTACAGATTGCTAGTACTAACGGTTTCTGAGCTCAGCCGCGACCAGACAGACAGATAGACAGACGGACAGACATGGCGAAACTATAAGGGTTCCTAGTTGACTACGGAACCCTAAACATGTAACCAACATGTAACCGAACAAGACAATACATACAACGTGTACCTCCCCCTGGACAAAGATGAATAAAACGTGTTGATTAGGGTATTTCTAACCTATGTACAGTCAAGGGCAAAGATATCGACACGGCCAAAGTTGCAAAAATATGTATACATGGCCTTAATGTTAAGTGCATAAAGTCGTGTATACATATTTTTGCAACTTTGGCCGTGTCGATATCTCTGCCCTTGACTGTACAAAGCCTCTTACCAAACCACCTGAGTATTGGGTAACGGAAAAATGACTGAGTTACGATGGTGAGTAACTTCGGAGCAGCCTGTATGTCGATATTTACATTTTCACTTAATTTTCATCTACACTACAATATTAGAACATTCTTGAAAAGAAACTCTACTCGGGATTTCGATCATTATCTAGAGCAGGGGTTCTTAACCGGTGATCCACGGACCACTGGTGGTTCCTGGAAGAACCCGAAGTGGTCCGTGAAGCCATCAACAACGATTGGCAAAACGACGCGCCAGTCAAGTAGCGGTCGCAACCGTTCATTCATTTAAAATTTTACTTTTATCGTATATTACCTTCATACAGTTGGTGGTCCATGGCAAGACAGAAATTTGTCAAATGGTCCCTTCTAACTAAAAGGTTCAAAACCGCTGATCTAGAGCATTGTATAAATAAACATCCTAATATCCACAGATAGGTGCATTCGGTTTCTCTGTCAGTCACACTTTTTATCGCACTGCTCAGTTCAGTTTAGGAAGTCCATGCGTGCACCTAGCACTGTATCTTTTCCATTCCAACCACTCAGCGGGTGCGTAAAGGATGGACGCATAACGTCCGCGATAAGTCCAGCGTGGGCGCTCATTCGTACGTATGTACCTATGATCGAGGAAAATTGTTTTTTTTTTGTTTTTACCTTATTATAATAAATTATAGATTTACTGCATAACCGAAGTGCAGGCGATTTGTACAAATGAAATGTACAGTGGAACAACCTGAATCATGTACCAGGATTAAACCTTTGAGTTACTAATGTCATATTGGTATCCCATACTTTATTCAAGGAAATTGGAATGTCCTAATTTTTGACAACGTATAATAAATCGAACACCTTTTGGAGAAATAGGTTTTGTGAAGCATTTTCAGAAATTAGGTTCCAAAAATATGATAAACTGAATTAAATAAACAAAATTTAAGTAATGACCTTCATTTGACCCCTGCAGTGTCCCGTCACAAAGGCAGTTCTTAAGCAGGTCTACACTCTAAAGCAAATTGACGGTTTGAAATGTTGCTGTTCTGCTCAAAATAGCAAAGAGCGACAAAGACAGAACTTTAATCACATGATGCGCACCTGGCTTTTAAACAGTTGTAATTTATCGTAAAGAAATGTATACGAGTATTTCCAATGTATTTTTACAAATTAAATTATTAAATTACTACGTTACAAGTAAATATAAAAGAATTTAAGTATCAGATTTTAATAAAAAATATCTATTTACTATCACACCATTAAACAAGGAATAATCGAAGCTAAAAGAAGAGAAATAAATAAAACTATTTTTCATGGTTCATTTAGGACCCTAAGCCGTGCTTGTATTATTGTCTGTCACATTGTAATGCCACAGATTATGTTATGTACGATCTGAATTTTTCCAGGTAATGGAACGCGGCTGTCTCACTGTGACGTCATCTAGCGTATTTCGTAAAAAAAATTAAAAAAATTAAATACTCATCCAAATTCAAAATCGATGAAAATTGTATCTTAAAATATCATATTCTTCCCAAAAATAAAATAAAAACTATAGGTTATTTTTTTTGATGCATCCCAATTATAGTTAAATTGATTATTAAAAGGTTCTATCCCAGCTACCTAAATCAGTTTGTACGACTGTACTAGGTTCGTGGGACAGCAAGTAAGTAATTGTTTTGCTAAGTAATTGTAAATTGAATATCCAATGCTATTGGGAACACAGTTACTGCATGAATAACGACCTACTTTACAAGGATTTAACCCCGACCTTGGCTCTGCATTGCGAAAGATTGGTTCAACTGATTAGTTACATTTTAACGCGGTTTTGTTAAATAGAAAAAAAACATGAACCTAAAAACTTTGAAATAAAATTAATTGAATTGCTCTGTTTCATAGGCAAGCAAAGTAATATGCATATTTAAACAATTATCGTATTACCACAACGAATGAGGTAATAGAAAAACATTAACAAAACGTTAAACTGATGTAAAATCCTATAACGTACGGGCCTATTTCACCAATTAATCATTTAACTTTAGTAAAAGCAAATGTACATCATACATATTTTAATATCATTTTTTTCATAGATACCCTACACGTATGGGTTTGGGAAAAAAAAATTTCTGAGTTCAGTTCTAAAATGGGGTCTCTCGCGCAAACTATTCAGTTTAGAAAAAAATGATATTACAAATCAATCTACTTACCAAGTTTCAACAGTATAGTTCTTATAGTTTCGGAAAAAAGTGGCTGTGACATACGGACGGACAGACAGACATGACGAATCCATAAGGGTTCCGTTTTTTTGCCATTTGGCTACGGAACCCTAAAAACAACGCCAACGTCGCGATCAATCACCTTGTTACGTAATAAACAGCAAAATCACTATAGATTAGGGAGACGTGAGCAGGATCAACCATACCGAAATATTTATTACATCATCATCATCAGTCAATATACGTCCCATTGCTGGGCACAGACTTCCTCTCAGAATGAGAGGGCTTGGGCCGTAGTTCCCACGTGCGCCCGGTGCGTATAACTTCACACACACCACTGAATTGCTTCGCAGGTTTTGTGCAGGTTTCCTTACGATGTTTCCTTCACCATAACGCTCGTGGTAAATTAAAAATGTATTTTCGAACATGAATTTCGAAAAACTCAAGAAGTGCGAGCGAGCCGGGGTTTAAACCCACGAAACCCCTGCTTGAGAAGCGATAGGTCATACCACTAGGCCACCAAGTTAGTTAAGGCTACTAAACTAAATCGTTCCACACAACAACACACACACACAAACATCACGCCTGTATTTCCAAATGGCAGAGCAAACCAAACGTTACCGCTTCGGAGCCACTTTTAGCAACTTTAGGTTTAAAGTTTGACAAAAAAAAGGTACAATAGTGACAAGTTGCTAGCCTGTCGCCTATGGTATACCTTAACCTATATCCTTTTTCGCCTCTTACGACATCCACAGAGAAAAGGGAGAGGTGTTATTCTAACCCGACACCACACAGGTCACCACACCACAGCAAATCGCTCCATTATTTTTAAATGTTGAAATGAAAACAAAAAGTATTAAATTAATTGACAAGTGCATGGTAACCGATTATCAATTACTGAGGGTGTAGGGCCCTGCTTACGTCTCCCGTCCCGAACCACTCAATAGTTGTACAACTACACCACAGCTTACCTGTACACTAATCGGTTGTCGTACAAGTAGAACCACCGTCGATTCCATGTCTTGAAAGCATTCGAGGTCCGTTTAAACAAATAGCCCTGCATTCTCGGCAGATTCTTCAGGCAAGGGGTGCTAAGTATTCCGTCTTTGCAGTCCCCCTTCTTCAGCCTTACAACTGGGCAACGCACTGTCTCTACTATTAACTATAGTGTGACGATTCTCCATCTCTTTATCGAGTCTTTTTGTATCGTTACGCATTGTTGTCACCTGAAATGAAACAGCTATGTTAGAAATGTTTGATTAACGCAATTAACTGTACTTTCATATGTGATTCCGTATAACTTTGCTGATCGCGCGCGGTAATTAGACAAATGCAGTAAAAGTTGAAGATTTATTTTAATTGCTTAGGTACAATTGGAATTAAATGCCTTTTTATTTTGTACGGGAAATAATTATGTAAGAAACTGCTGTCTTGAAGTTTTAATTACTTTAAAGAAACATGAAATAACAAAGAAAGCATTTATTTGTTACATTACATAAAGATAAGTATAACGGTCACGTAATAGTCCCAAATCAGCATATTGCCGCCCTTACGGACGGCGCTGGTCTTTGAAGTATTCGGGGTGTATTTATTGTACGACCTGGACAATGCTCGACCGATTTTGTACGACCTGATAATTCAATCACATGTCACTTGGAACATGGGTCGAGCTTTATCACCCTGTACCGATAATGTTCAAGGTGCTATTGGACAACCTGATTTTTTACGACCTAATAATCGGAGCCCACTTTTGACAGCAAGCAATCGATTCGCACGATTGATCATGTTTTTCGTGTACACCGAATATTAATAAATTTAGTAGAAAATAACTTAATTTGGTCCTGGCGCTTCGCCGGCCGCTGCCGCGGCACGCTCGCTACGCTCGCTTGGCTCACGCATTGTGGTCACAATTGGACCTAACACAACCTAACAATAAAAAATCTATGGTCATTCGATTCGATTGGATTCCGATTATAACGACTTACAATAACAGGTCGAGCAACAGGCCGAGCAAAAATTTGGACACCCTAATAATGCACGACTTGATAATTCTAATCCAAAATGAGTTCGTATTATCAGATCGTACATTGATGGCTGAGCAGTATAGGGTCGAGCATTACTTGTCCCCAAGTATTCTTAAATAAAGGACATCTTAAACAAAGGCATTCGTTTTGTTTACTTCTAGTAGCGACTGACAAATATAACTATAAAAAATGTTTAGTAGGTACCTCTTCATATTAGGCCTTCTCTTTTCCTCCTCCAAGATCAAAATTTCATAAACCGAACAGTCTCCTCATAAACAAAATTAAAAACATACCTCCTCAGCAATAGATTTGAGGAAAGGTTCCAAGTCCTCGGACAAATCGGCTCCCTGGTGGTAGTAGGTGCAGCAAGCTTGCATATACGACATGAACTGAAATAATTATGCGAAATGGTGTCATTACATTATATAAATAAACCCATTTTTAAACTAATAACGATGTAATAGGCCCGTCTTGACAGCTGTCATCTCAGTACAATTTATAACCTGCAATGGATAAATTGTTCTGAGATGACAGCTGTCAAAACGAGCATTTGAATGGATTTCGGAAATGGTAAAAAACTGAATATTTATACAAAATTACCGTTTTAGTTAATTTTATATGTTTTTTTTATTTTTATTTTTATGTAAAAATTCATTGTTTAAATAAATAAATTACTAAATTACCGCTCTAATTAAATCAGGGATCGTTACCGGTATTCTTACTAACGGATTAATATGAGCTATAGCCGGTTATAAATTGCTTTAGTGCCGATATTTAATTATTCAATATCGTCAACAGTTTGAAAAAAAAGCCGTATTTCAAATCTGACCCTTGAAATAATATTCATAAAGTTCATTCAGAAAAAATATCGATTTTGAGGTAAGAGTTTTTTTATAAAGTACCTAGTGTCGTTATAAATACGACCAATCAGCGAAACCGTAGCAGTTGCAGTTTTCTATTAATTCAGACGTATTCCAGCACAGGTGCGATTTAAAATGCAATGTTACAATCTATAAATAATAATTGTTACAATTTATATACTTCTGAGATGTTCCTAACTGTTGCCCACTGCATCCCGTGGGAACTTTGCGCTTTCCCATACAAAGTAGCCTATGTTAATCTGAGATAGTAGGTAGGTATAGTATCTATAGTAACACTTATGCACAACTCCTTGGAGGGGGGAAAACTAGAATAGTCATACATATTGGGCAAAAATGAAGCCCTTAAAGCAATAAAATCTTTTGTAGCAATTATTTCCGATTTAATGTCTTCTTTGGTTTTTCCCTACCGACCTCTATAGCCTTTTCTTTTATTAATACTGTAATTTTTAAAATAATTTTATAGATTATCTACAACACACGCAAACATAAAAATAAGGAAGGTGTACGCCTTACTTATATTCTATAACATGTAGTTATAATTATAGGTTACATTAGTATAGATTGGTACGAGTAGTTAAGAAATATAGCAAATGTGCAACATATTATTGAATAGATATTTTTTTAATTGAGCCTCAATAGGCTAGTGTCCTTAAAAATCTTTTTTTTTTGACAATTAAACAAAAAAATATGAAGATACAGCCAGTTAAGGTTCCGCGTGAAGTCATCCGTCCAAAACTTTTTAGGCGTGAGGCCACCGGCTCCACTCCCGAACTTTGACGGACTTCATCTTTGCCATTTTGTATGTATGTATGTATGTATGTAAACTCTTTATTGCACATAAAAATAAAAATACAAATACACAGAGAGGAGAACAAAGGCGAGCTTATCCCTAAAAAGGGATCTCTTCCAGCTAACCTAGTTAGGAAAAACATTTGGTTATATAGAGGATAAGCAGACAGTGAAAATTACGTGCGGTAAAGAGACAAAACAGAAATACTCAAAAGAGATAAAATAAATACAACATTATTTACATTAAAACTAACATAAAACAAAAGAAATATAACAAACAATTACAAAATTGAAACAGTCTCATCTCAGGTGTCAGTGTCCAGCCATAATTTCTTTAAACTCTCCCTGAACGAGGCCACAGACGGAGATTCCCTTAGAGACAAGGGTAAATCGTTCCACAGCTTGACTGAATGAAAAGTGAAAGATTTAGCATAAGAGCACGCGTTGTTAGGCGGGAAGGCAAGTGTAAGTTTGGAACTCGACCGCAAACGGTGTCCACTTCCAGTGGCCAAGTAGCTAAATCTTTCAGACAGGTAAGAAGGAGAAGCAGGGTTAAACAGGACATTATAAAGAAGACAAAGGGTATGAATGTCTCTGCGACGACGAATAGGTAGCCAGTGAAGCTGTTTGCGGAATTGGGAGACATGATCATACTTACGTAGACCATAAATGTACCTGATACACACATTCTGCAAACGTTCCAGCTTGTCAAGCAACTCTTCTCTTAGGTCAACAAAAAG
>NC_133474.1:1721389-1752869 GCF_025370935.1 Choristoneura fumiferana
TTTTTCTTAATAATTTCATTGTCCTGTTATGTGATGATGTATCGAAGTTTCGTATGATCAATCACTCATGAACATTGACTTTTGACAATACAATTGCCTCGGGCTTTGTACTACAAGTGAAGTTATAAAAAGGTAAGCGGGTTATCATCATCCTAGTCTTCATACGTCGCACTATATATCATATAAAAATAAAATAAAAATATTTATGTAAGACACTAGTTCATTATGCACGTTTTTAGAGAGATTAGGGTGACACTCTTTCCTGGCCCGGATAATACCGGGATGGAAATACCGACCCTGTTTTTCGTGTGCACGCCCATAGAAGCTCCTGTCAGTCACCCACTGATTAAACAACTTTTTTTTCCTCCATACATAGACGCTCCACCCTATTGCATATCATATATGTGTGTAATCTTAATTTTGGTAAATATAATATTATCTTATCTTACTACAGGGCACAGGCGTCCTCTCGGAATGAAAGGGCTTGGGCCGTAGTTCTTCATTTTATTTTTAAATATATACTTTTAAATACGAGTAGATGCTAGAGTTTATAGGTGTGTTCATTGTTCTTCTTCACGCTAAATGGCTGGATGGAGTTGAATAAAATTTAGTGCGAGTATGTAAATAGCTGAATTTTGGATAGGTACAGTAGTGTGTAAAAATATGAACTTATTCAAAGTTTCAAAAATAAGTACAACAGACTCTTATTCCGACGCAGTAAGGCCGTAGTAACATATTTTTGAGTGGTTCGAATGTATACTTATTTTTGCACTCGACTGTACAACACATAAGTTTACTTCTCACTGTTCCAATTTCTTCCTCTAAGTTCTATCATAACTCCTTCACTTGCACTTCAATCCTTCTATGGAACTCTCTTCCCCTAGATGTGAGGAAAGCTAAATCTCTTCCTATTTTCAAAAATCTCGTCAAGGCTCACTTCTTGACACTGCTTCTTAGCTCTGTCCTCGGTCTTTCTGTTTTGTCTATTTATTTCCTAATTTTATTCAACTAGTTATTATAACGGTAGCACAACTGCCCATAATTTTTCCCACCCCACTACTTTTGCCCCCTGATCCCACCGTTTTAGTCGCCATTGTTGCCAGGTAAGGCGCTTGTTATCGTCGCCATATTAGGCGCCGGCGCACGTCGCCCATATACGAACGCTGACCGTACATACTAGTTCTAGGTTTTTCGAAGTTGTTATTAACGTATCTACTATTATTTACCAACATAACAGTTCATCATCATCAGCTTATAGCCAAAGGCGTCGCCAGCTGATGGCCCGGGGGAGGGGAGGGGAGGTGGGCAAGATGATATGGAGAATGGGAGAATGAAAAAAGTATGAATTGTAGGTAGTTTCAATTTCGACGTACGAAATGATCGATCAAGCAAGTCAAGTCAAAGACTTAGGACTTTGGTTGCTTACATTTGGCGACATTTTTATAATCTTTAGGGGGGGGGCTGCCCCTCCCTGCTCACCCCTGCCCTTGCCTATAGCTCCCACGTAGCATGCGCACATTACTAGATCGGCAGCTGAATAAAAGTGACACGAAAATTAAATAGTGCGAAATTTCACATCTACAAACTCAGTGGTTAATCCGTTATGAATACATTTTATTTATACGGATCCCGAGAAAAAATATCAGGATGAAAGTATCTTTATACAAAATCTCTAATATATAAAATACCGCGTACTGCGTAAGAGCTGCAATGCACCCGTAATTCTACTTATGTTATGGGTGTCCATGGACGGCTGAGATTGCTTTCCATCAGACGACCCACCGCTTGTTTTCCCTTAAGTACCTTATGTAATGGTAACCCTCTTTTTTATTGCAGTCTGTTGATAAAAAATTATTAAATATAATGTAATTAACTCATTAATTAATTAATTATTAATTACATTAATTCACTCACTCTTAATTTTATTAATTCAAATTCAAGTTCATGTTGTATGGGTTGTTGTTTTTAAATTGTTTTCTATTCACGGAATACCCTAACTAAGGGCAGCTTCACACTGATAAACCTTGAAATGAAAACGAAAGCCTTTGTCCGATCATCAATCATAGAAACCAGTTTAAAAAAAGAAACAAAACGCATTATTCTACAAACTTATCTCTGCGGGTGAAAGAGGCGCTAGTGTGTTCCGGATGATTAGAAATTAGTAGGTGTCTCCGTTCGTTCCAACTTTCGGTGTCTGCAAGGGCAATGATGTTGTTAAAAGTACACACAGTTTGTGTCTACACGTTCTGTTGATAGGCACGACGTTCATGAAAGGTTTTGGAGATCATCAACATCTCTATGATCAAAATGCTTATGCCGTTCTCGATTTTAGTATAAGACGGACCTATCTCTCCTCGTGGGTGCCGTAAATGGTAACTAAGGGATCTGAGGCCTTATTGCATAACGTTTTTGATGCTCGCGATGCAATCAAATGACAGTTTTTGTATGCGAAATCTCAGAAACTTTAGGCAATACGGCCTCTGACATGAGAGTGGGCGGCGGCGCTGTCCTCCTCCTGACTCCAGACTACGGCGAGGAAGAGAAAAGGCACCCAGTTTCTTTTAAGAAATTTGTCGTGAAGGACAATGTCACTGATCCTCAACCAACTGTGTCTGACTGGGACAAAAGAGGCTCATGCATAACGTTGGGCTCCACAGAAACCAGCGTTACTGCACATAATGTGCGGCAACACATGCTGAGTGGAGACCCTTTTTGGTATCCTGCCGTGTCACCAAGTAACATAGTTTTAGTGCTAGTTTTAGTCTTAGTTTTAGGTGGTACTTATGGAGCCAAAATAAATCTTTCTTTCAAAGGCCACGACACGGCCACTCTTGTCTTTCTCGCGGTCGGCGAGACTTAAACTAGTAGAGTATTCCGTCAAAACCAGTCATCTCCTGAAATAATCTGGATTATTTGTTAATCAACTATTACAGTATTAAATTCAATCATCAAAATTATTTTACACTTGACATCAGTGTTAAGCTACCATACTTTATTTATGACCCAATCGAATTGACGTAACAAAATGAACGTTCACAGAACACACATTTTATGATCATGTCGGTTACTCGAAGCTTTTGAGTGTACATCAATTTGTGATGCTGCTAGGGGAGATAGATACAAGAGCTTCTTTTTACCCGACTGCGAGGAAGGAGGTTTAGTCGCCCTGGAAATTCGGAGATACTCCCACTGGATGCAGTCCTAACTTGAAAGAGAGGCCGTTGCTTTTGTTTATAGGGTTAAAAATAAAATACATTTTTGTTTCAAAAAAAGTGAGCGGGTCCAGGATTTTGGTTAGGGAGTGCGCCTTTACTAGAAATCTACAGGCAAGCGGAGCGGTGTGCGAGGAAAAAAACTATCAACAGAAAACGAGATTCTGAATAAAGTAGGTTTTTGGTCAAAGTCAACTGAAAAGTTGCGAATAATTTTTTAAATGTTTTGTGCTAAAATCCAACTACTACTTTTTTTCTTCAAAACAATTGCTAACTCTATTTTCTATATTTCCAGGGCATTAAAATCTACGTTTGTCAGATTTTAATTAGCATTGTTTTAGACCATCTTTCACTAATTTAACCACAAAGTTTATTTTAGGTATAATTTTATTAAGATGTAAAGTGGCTTTACTGTTTGAGTATAATTTTACTTGTCTATTTAGTGCAGTGCAAGCCTTTGGCGCTTTACTTTATTAAGCTATTAGAGGCTGAATGCGTGACGTCTGTGCCTCTGCCTTGCTGCGTGGGAACAAAAAAAGTTTCGGAGCGAACCGCTTTTGAGGTTATGTTTTTATTTTGGTCATAAATGTGTTAATTGATTGAGTATCTTCAGATTAAAATGTATTTAAAAAACACGGCCAAATGCATGTCGGACAACGCGCAGTGTAGGGTTCCGTACTAAAATATTTAATATGTATTAAGTATGTTTAGATCGACTATACTCAATGAGGGCTATCGTTTTTTGTATTTCTAGATGGCGCCACTGTTGCGTGAGATTTTAAGTGTGACTTTCAAAGTCTGTTATTACGGGCGTGAAAACAAAGTTTAGATTAAAATCATATCTAATACACCTTAAAACCGTACCATAAAAATATCGAGCAACCACAGTGTTGCGCAGTCCCCGTTTTGTTCGGAAAAAAAGGGAGGACAAAAGTTTCCCAAAGACAAAACAGTCATTCATTGCCCCGTAACGCATAATTGCCATAATTAATTTCAGGTAATGCAAAATATTCACAAAATTATTCTAATTATAAATAAACCCGCGTAGCTCACCAAAAACTATGTGATTTGACATTTCGGAGACCTCACGCTACACTAGCGCCTCTAGCGGCGAATCCATACGCGATAGCCCTCATTACTTGTATACCGGTGTGGCCTGTAATATGAGCAAATAGGTAATTAAAACATACATCACACTCATAAAAAAAAACACTAAAGTTTATTCGAAGAAGCAATGTAAGCAAACTGCTTTATGCTTTTAGAGTTTTTGTGGTTTTTTAGCGTGACCGGCGACGTCCATTGTGTTCTAGGATGGCGTACATTGATAGCAGTATTTAATTTGTATGAAAAAGGAAAATCTAAGACTCCATTATTTTTAAATTCGCTGAACTAATGTTGTTCAGTTTGACAAGTACGTTCTATGTTTTAATTATTTGCTCGTGATAGTTATCCTTTTGAATAAATTTCTTATATAAATGCTATTAACAAGATTTTTTTGAGATTTTTCAAGCCAGTTTAGCTTGTGGAAGGGGGATACTTGCCTCTAACAAAAATTTACACTTTAAATTTTTTGATTTGCAACAAATCCTTAAATTGAATCCTAGCAAACTTATATCGTTCTAAAAAACTTTATCTAATGATACCCCTAACTATAGGCTTAATTAAATCCTGTACCCATTTTTTTCATTTATTTAACCTGTGACACAAAAAACGAGGTGTTATAAGTTTGACCGCTATGTGTGTCTGTGTGTGGTCTGTCTGTCTGTCTGTGCCACCGTAGCTCTTAAACGGGTGGACCGATTTGAATGCAGGTTTTTGGCGATGATTCTTGGACATGTTTTATCAAAATCGGTTCAGCCGTTTTTGAGATATTGAACTTTGAAGTGACAGTCGGGGGTTTTCCAACTTTTTCTTGGTTAGGTTATTTATCGAACAGCTGGCAAACGAGCACGCGGGTCACCTGATGGTAAGTGATCACCGCCGCCCATGGACACCTGTATTAAAATAAAATTGTATCCTCCGAAAACTCTTAATCTTAACCATCCTTGTTTTTTTTTAAACCAAGCACACGCTCCGCAATCTCTCATAGACTAAATGCCAAGCTTGACATGCCCATAATGTTACAGTTGCCAGCACAAAAAACTCATTGTTTGACGCCGCAGGCGCCGGCGCCGCTCGCTGGCTAATTTATGTATGAGACAAAATGTAGGTATTTTATTTGAATTCTTGTACCCTCGCGTGGTAGGGGTTTTAAGGATCTATTGTGTTGTGGGGTTATTTTGCGCAATGGTTTTTAATAAGTGGTCCTTACAAGGAAGGGGCAGCCATGTCGGTGAACAAAATTGAGAAAAAGGTTGCCAATCTAAAAAAATCTGTCAAGTGCGAGCGAAACACGCGCGCTTTTCTAGATAGTATAGATATTACTGAAATTTTCTATGTTACTTTAAATACCGTAGGCTTCTTACAGGTATAGAAGTACAATTTTCTGTATTTCTTTCTTTTGGAAATTTAAAGCTCTATAATTTCGTAGTGAGAAAAGGAGATCCTCAATTTTCGCATATTTCATTAAAATTCTTGATACTTTTATATGTATTTTAAAGTATAAAAATATTATTGTTTAATATTTTTAGGACTCGCCCATTCATGTGAATGATGTCACACTATACAGTTTGCATTTCTATTTTTAATTTAACCCCAAATATACTTATACCCACACGTTTAAAATTCATTTATTTGTATCAATAAAATAAAAACTAGTAAGTAGGACTTACTACTCTACCTGCGTCTCTATTCAGAGAAGAAACCAAAACCTACCACAATCAGTCTCTGTCTATCACACGTTAATGAAGGAGAAGAAAGAAGGACCGTGCTTCGGAATAGGATTCGAACTGTTTAAGGACACCGAGTGCAGGGATGTTGAAGAAAACATCGAGGTTTTAAATGCTTTGATATTATTATGCTGATTTCATTTCTATTACGTTGATTAATTACCGATTTTAGTGTACAGTATCCGGCTATAAAGATTACACATAGGTCTTTGGAAAGAGACTCGGCTAATTTCGGCTTCGTAGAGCGTTGTCACACTCGCACACTACTTACGTGACGTTTGTCAGTCGTTGTACAGGTGCAATAGAGTACGGACGCATTTAGACGAAAATATATAATATAGAGTTGAAGAAATCCCCCAAAATTTTAAATTGTACGATGGCATCTTTAGGAAAAAGAGGGAACAATCATTTTTCTAGTTACACACACCTACACTCGGGCACCATCGGCAATCCTCGTAGATCGTCGCCCGCGCGGAAGAGGGAGGGCAGCTCTCCGAGCATTCGACTTAAAGCAACGACAAAGGCCATACGTCATATCAAAAATTAAGTTTTTTTTATAATAATATAGTGCATTGCCCAAAAATTGAAGATTTAAAGTTCACGCGCAACACCAGGCGTGTACAGTAGTAGTTGCAACAGGTCTCTATAGATATCCGAAGTTTATTAATTTGGCGTAAACTAATTAAGTCCATAAAGGTGCAATATTTATTTGATATAAAACGTCACTTAATAAATACGATGATTGATGGAGGACGGTCGCCAGTATTCAGAAATCATGGTGAACAGCCAATTGTCTTTTTCCGAAGACCGATGTGTAATCTTTATCGCCGGTTGCTGTATACACGATCGCGAACTAGACATACGGCCTCAGGTGGGTCTCTCCAACCATACGATATATCCCATCTCTAATTGAAGGTACCGCAGAACTTCAACCGGTACTTCATTACGATTTATGGTCACCCCAGCCTTTGTGCTACTACCGCCAGATCGACTAATTCTGGACACAATGCCATTTGAAGGCGTTTTAAAATATTGTTATGTCATGTTCAATGATTCTTTTCAAGTTTTATGGGGCGCGAATGGCGCTCTTTTGTTTGGTGGGTCGTTTTTGAGTTAACAATGTTCGCAACTTGCGTCGCTTGTTTTTTAAGTCAGTTCTAATATTAAGTATCTACACTTACTATACATGTTATTTATTAAAGAGAAAACACATTAAGAAAAAATAACCATAAATAAAAGTGAACTATAAACTAACCACCTAACTTAAAAAGTTAATACCTACTAAATTAAATTGTAAAAAAGGCCCCCGTGGAATGGTGCCCAAGAGGCTGGCAGCATTCCCTTGTTGAATGGCGATGGCAATTCGTTGAGAGAGATTTGGTCTCCAGTAGTGTCGACCAGGCGCTTTTGCACATCTTTAATTCAATTTTGTGCGCCGGGACCCCAAAGACCCAGGGTCTCAAATCCGACAGCAACAAAAGCAGTATCTGTACTTAGATTTCGTCGTTACCTTCTTCGCGGAGGTCTAATAAAAAGAATTGATTTGCTGCTTCGTAAAAGTGCGGCTACTAGCTTGAGCTTGATTTCATTTCATGGAATAACACTTAACGTTACAGTTTTACACGTCTACATTCAATCCCATCATTATCTCATCTCGGCCACCTCCCACTGAAGAGCATAGGCCTCCTAGACTGAGAGGGCCATATTTCCCACGCGGGTCCAGTGCGGATTGGGAACTTTACACACACCTTCGAATTTTCTCGCAGGTGTGTACAGGTTTCCTCAATTCGGTTGCAAAATATTCCAATCGACCAATATATCAAAACCTGCAAGGATTAAATTGCCTATTATCTTAACCCAGTCTAGAAATATATATTTTCGTAGATAAAATCCATCTCCACATTCCACTTAAGTCCTAATTAAAAATGTCCTTTAAAAAAAACATTCGGAACTGGTTCCATACTACCATTGCATACAAAAGCTAGTAAACTACACTTCCCAAGAACATTCACTCCGTCTCAAATAACTGCAACAACAATGCAAACTTGCATGCTCCCGCGCACCTAAACTACAAACACACACCTCAAAATTCAAAACAAACTAATTTCAACTGTATCCTTGAGGCACTACGAAGCTAGTATCATTTGGATAACTGCAAAGATAAAGTTGCAAGATGGCTTCCTTCTTCAGAATCATTTGTTTCGCCCCATTTGCTGTCACGCTTCAATGAAGAACGTAATGCTCGTAATTTGGAAGGAATTGGGTATTTCGGACCTAAAAATGTATTTTTCACTTCTCATGCTCGTAAACGTGTTTATGCTGGATCTAGGCGACATAAAATGACTTTTTATGCTCTAGTGCATAAAGTAAAATCTTCGTCTAAAACCAAAGTATCAGGTGTCAACAGCCAAAAACAAAAAAGTTTCTTCATATTTTTTTAATCATTTTTTATCTATATAAAACCAAAAATTCAATCAAAAAAAATCAATAAAACTAGAAAAATATTTATAATTATGCACTGTTGCTATTTCATTTCCTCGCAATCTAAGTGAAAATCAGAGTGTAAAACTCGAGCATTAAACCCACTTTCCCCTCGACGTGTCTATCCACCCTCGCCGTACCCGGCGTACTTGGGTAAAATGGCTCGTTTTATGCTCTTACAATCCACTATTTATTTGACATCTTTTTAACACTGATTTTATTTCGTGAAATTATATAAAAATAGCCTACCTATTATTTGTTTCTGTAAGAATTTATTCTAAAAAACTCTAAAAAGCGTACGGTTACACATTTTCACGGTTTTTCTATTAATATCATAGGTAAATGCGAAAGTTTGTGGCTGTCGTGTGTGTGTGTGTGTGTGTGTTCATTACTCCTTCACGCTAAAACGGCTAAACATATTTGTACGAAATTTGTAAAAAATTTGTTGCACGTCTGAAATATTTAACACACAGGCTACTTCCCAGATCGGGATAAAATCACAAAATCTCAACCAAAAAATTTGGCGCGAGCGTCTTATTACGCAAACACGTTGACGACGACGACGCAATATTTTTCTAGTTTTTGTCTTTGGTAACACGGAGGCTGCCTGCTGTTTGAAAAATAAAAGAACCTGCAAACGTGGCGGGCCATTTGTGTCCCCTTTCTTCTAGAAGTTACTGCGCACGCTAAATCTTTTAACACGTCTCCTGCGACAAAGGCGGTCTCAATCTTGCTCAGAATAGATAATTTGTTGACACATTCCTATTTAAAGTTTGCTTCAAAAATATCGCCTGTTATGTCAAAAGTTACCAAAGCTAAGTGCGGGTTGGAGTTACACAATGAAATTCCGTAAAATACCAAGAAAGCAAATCTATTGCGGATCAGTGATTTTCGGACTTTTTCCTCCACTTGAACTGTGAGACCCTTGCCAAATGTTTTAGTTTTGTGCCAGTCGAAAGTAAATCAATTTTATTCCCACGTTTACTGAAATACGCTTTCAGGTACATTTTACGATTGCATGAACTTAGAGACATGGTTTTTATCAGTCCCAATGCATTGTAACCTGATTACTAATCCATACTAATATAATAAATGTTAAAGTTTGTTTGTATGTTTTTCCGTCTTTCACGTCAAAACGGAGCAACGATTCGACGTGATTTTTGGCATAGGGATAGTTTATGGGCCAGAGAGTGACATGAGCTACTTTTGATCCCGGAAAAATGCACAGTTCCCGAGGGAACAGCGCGCGATAACCGAATTCCACGCGGACGAAGCCGCAGGCAAAAGCTAGTTTGATTTTAATTATAACTTGATACAAAGATCTCTACGCATTCCTGTAAAAAACGGTCTTGACAGACAGAGAAGGCAACGAAGTAATCATATTTTAAGGGATCTTCTTTAATTTTTTATTTCTTCCATACTACCTACGTCTTCATTATTTATAATAATATCACCTATATCTTATAAGATAGAGATCCTCAACCTCAACCTAACTTCCTTATTCATTATCCTAAGCAATACATCAAACTATACGGTGAACTATCAATCCCCTAATCCCTTTACAAAAATATTTACCCACCAAGCAACTTCATGCCTATCCATCCTTATTCTAAAATAAGTGAATGTTTACGCTGGCACTTCCTCAATGCATAGTTGAGTGGTTGCTTTTGTTAATTTCACATTACTGTGGTTAGTACTTAGAGACAGGGTTGCTGAGAATATTAGCACTGTTCTTTTAGGGGGCATCCACAGACTTCTCTTGTCAGGACTGTGCAAGAATATGTCGCTCTCGCATCGGTCTAGTCAGCCAAAGGCGTTTTGCACAGGCATACGCCAAAATTTATCTGGAACAGACGATTGATTGATTTTTAGGGTACTGAAGTCTTACAAGAAATGGCATGCATTGAGTAAGTAGCAGGGTAGAACAGCGCTAGTGCTGGTGGCGCACTGCTGGGTGGTGCCCTGGAATCGCCCTAATGCACGCAAATAGGACTTATACTTTCGCCATCATAGGCGTATATATAGAGGGGGGCGGGTGGGCCGTGCTAGTATGGTCTAGTGCCCACCCCTGTATGGTCTAGTGCCCACCCCAGTATGGTCTAGTGCCCACCCCTGTATGGCCTAGTGCCCACCCCAGTATGTTGAACTACCGATTCAAAATTCTGTAATACTGATCTTCACACAAGAATCCAGGCCAGGCTCCCCCATGAAAAATAACCCTAGATACGCCAATGTTCGCCATGTCCATCTATCCGTTGGATGGTTCGCGGTTTAACCAAGACACTGTTAGTGCTAGAAAGCTGTAATTTTACGTGGATGAATACATTATCACGAGGACAAAATGGGACCAAAATGGGATGGGATGGGGATAGATGTAAATTATGAATGTTCTTTTTTTCTCGTCTAAACCCTGATACTGTGGGGTATCGTTGGAATGGATTTCCAAAGAAAAGTTTAGAGTCAAGTGTCTCCCCCCCTCCCCTTTCTACTGTTTTCAACCGTTGGCCTCGAGAGAATTAAAAAAAACAGAATAGTTAATAAGTACGTACTTACTAGAAGTGTGTGAATGATGAGTGTGGACTAATGTATTTCATATTATGTAAGTAATTATTAATCTATTCGGCAACTATGTATTTTTGTTTGTATTTTCCTAACCTGTGTAGATAGGTATGTGTAGTGTGTCTACTGCTGATGCGCCACCTGCTGTAATCTACTTCTTAGTTCAAGTTCTTGTTCTTTCTGGACAATAAGGTTACCTAGAAGAGATCGCTCTTGAGCGTTAAGGCCGCCTTTTGTTTACCTTGTAATTTTCTAACATTTCGTGTGCTCTGCCTACCCCATTTGGGAATACAGGCGTGATGGTTGTGTGTGTGTGTGTGTGTGTGTGTGTGTGTGTGTGTGTGTTGTGTGTGTGTGTGTGTGTGTGCGTGTTCTTTCTTTCTATTAATATTATTACCATCATCACCTGATATTGATGCAAAAACTGCCCCAGCAACAGCCCTGTTGACGTACATCACTTAGTTGGAATGTCCATCGGCTTGGAGCTGTCTGTGGGCAAGAAATTAGCGAGAGTATTTACAGTGAGATATTATAATACTAGTGTTTATTTGCGGCTTCGCACGCGTAAATCCTTAGTTCCAGCAGTTGAATGGAAACAACGAGATTTTACTAAATGGCTGTGGGAACTACCAAAATAGGTCAATCAAATAGAATCCTTAGGGTCTCCACAACATCTATCAAAAATGCTTTATGCCCAACGCAATAAGAGCGAAAAAGATGTTGATAGGTTCGGCCGACGTGAAACGACGTTTACCGACGGGAAGACGTCTTTTTCGCTCTTATTGCGTGGACATAAAGTGTTTTTTTGTCGGCTTAAGCCGATTCCGTGTCTATACATGTGGAGCGTTTTGGAGAATTAATTTCCAGAAAACCGGAAATCGTTTAAAAACCTTCATTTGCTCCTAAATGCATGTAATCCGAGTTTGCCCCTTTTCAGGAGGTGAGCATAACTTTTGGGAGCCAAATAACTAAATTTTCACTATTTTTTCAGTTTCTTGCTTGTAAAATTACATAGTGGATTAAGTTGTATAATAAAACACCTAACAATGAACAAAAAATTAAAAGTATAAAGTGGGCCCTACTCAGCATAATGTTACGGCAAGCTGCTTATTTACGAAATTACGATTTTTTATTTACGATTTTATTCTTAATATGTACAGTAGTATACCCCTAGTTTTGATTAATAAATGTAACCAGATAGTTTTAAACATGGACTTGAGATGTAATCTACCTAGGTAACATGCGCGGGCACAGCCGCAGACGACAGTTAGTCTCGCCGACTGCGTGTGGTCTGGGCTTTGACCCCGGGTCTCAAGGACTGACCCTGTGTGAGTGACATGAGGCCATGCTGTAGGGTCTCGTAGATATACCACAAATACTGCAACCCTACTAAAGAAAAAAATATTTAAGAATATAAACTTATAGAAAATACAATCATACACCTAAGAGCTAAATACTACTAAATAATAAATCTACTAGCTAACTTAAATAATATTTTTCTATTATAAAAAAAGACCGCCTCGAATCGTTCCTACTAGTATTATTAAACGACTGTATACCCCAGTGGTTAGAGAACCGACTACGAAACTTGAGGTCGCGGGTTTGATCCCCGGGGCAGATATTTGTTTGAAAAATACGAACTCTCACATAACGCATAAACAATTTGCAAAAAAAGGTCTCCAATCAAGTGTGCTTCACATTTCTCAACTCCATTTCCCAAAGACTACCGAAGTCGGGACGCTTCAGTGTTATACGTATGTACTGGCCATTTATAAACCTGCCAAAAAAAAAAATCTAACTGATGGTGAACAGCTCATTAAATCCGTCGTTTAATTTAAAAGATCTAAGCGTACAGATGGCAAGTGACTATTCCATACTATACAAAGATTCCTAGGAAACCTTTCGTCACTAATAGTTATTGTGGCACATGCGTGCGCACGGGCAGCGGCGGATCAAAGCGATCTGCTCGACTGCGCAGAATACTATATGGTTTTTGGAATCTTTTTGTATTTAGTTTTTTATTTCAATTCCAAATTTTTGTTACTTTTACGGTCATCCCGTAAAACCCATATCGAAAATACTACTGGTCCAGCGGTGGTGTAGCGGTATAGCACGCGGCACGGAATGCCGAGGACCTGGGTTCGATTCCCGGTGCTGGTCTAATTTTTCTGGTTTTTCTGTGCATCTATATTTCAGTTTGTATTTTCGATATGGGTTTTACGAAATTTGGAATTGAAATAAAAAAAATACAAAAAGATTCCAAAAACCAATCTTAATGGTGTTGTATTTGTCAAATGTTAGTTGTCTGTACAATGTGGACAAGCTGGTCTAGCGGTGGTGTAGCGGTATAGCACGCGGCACGGAATGCCGAGGACCTGGGTTCGATTCCCAGCGCTGGTCTTATTTTTCTGGTTTTTCTGTGCACCTATATTTCAGTTTGTATTTTCGAAATACAACACCATCATGCTTGTATGTATTACGTATATAGGTAGTCATTCACGATGACGCGTGCCATGGTTCTTATTACAATGTCATTAATGTCTAATTTTGACAAAATCATGCGTCTTCGTGGACTGCACTAAGTATACCCTCTACTTAAAATTTTGGTTCAGTAACTAGTTGTAATAAATGAGCAATGTAAAGCGAAAAACAATCTGACAATTAGCAATGTAAATCAAGATTGTATTGTGACGAATGTAAAGCTTGGTATTCACATTCGTATAAATACGCGAAACGACAAAACATTGTAAGAAGGCATTTTCAAGCGAGCTTTGTCGGCGGTTGACGTGCGCTTTGATATGTTACGAATCTCAAAACTTTGATGTTCGATTGGGTTCGATTTATATTTTTGTTTGTGTGTAATTTGTTGGTACAATGCACGAACTTTAGCATACAAACATGTCAGTGGCAAATGTGTCACCACCTCATTTTTTTTAATTGCTGCCACTCTCAAACAAAACTCATCTTTAAAGAGGTCATAGGTGATTAATGGAAAAAATAGAATTAAAAATATAAAAAAATGCATTTACATAAAATAAAAACCAAAAATCATAAATTATAATTTTTTGAAGATAGATAATGTAAAATATATTTAAAAACAATCTTTCTGAAAGTTCTAGTAAATCTGCGACGTGGCGACGCGACCTATCTGCAAAATGAACTTTTGATATATATTTTTATATTGAATTTTATCAAAAAGTATACTGCACTCGAGTTACTCTCGTATCGTACCACCACACGCCTCAGGGGGCGTTTTAAAAAAAAGTGTACCCTTTCTTTTTTTAAATTTTGGAAAAAATATGGTTTTTCCTACTCAGAATCAAGAGCACAATCAAATTCCGATAGTTTAAAAAAAGTCTCCAAAAAAAATGACAGTCTTGCGACGTTTTTTTCATACACTCAGTCAGTATGGGCGTGACAAAACTGACTCATAAAATGTTCAATGGATAAACGGGGGTATTTTTTTAAACGATCGGAATCGATTGTGCTCTTGATTCTGAGTAGGAAAAACTATATTTTTTCCAAAATTAAAAAAAGGTACACTTTTTTTTGAAAACGTCCAGTTATGCTATGCCATACTTATAATAAGGTAAGAAGGTCCATCCATAACTAGTATAATTGGTCTTCAACAAGATTCCAACTGTTAAATATGTGAAAGATCGTGGAGATAGCTCGGAAAGAGTCGCCCTGGGTCTGCCAAATGTGGAAAGTCTATTGAACGTTAACGATTGGATGATAGCCTGCAATGAAGAGCGCTGCGGCATGCATTAAAATAGAAGATATCTTTGATAAGCGTATTGAGGCTATTTAAAGTACGTACATGCACAGATAACCACTTAAAGACCAATCAAAGAACAGTTAGAAAAATAAGTGGCAGGCAATAGAGCTAGAAGAAAAACAAAGAGAAGAAAGAATAGAAGGAGCAAAAGAAGAAGAATAAGTAGGAAGAAGTCGTAGCTGCCCAATATCCGGGAATGGACGGGAATTAAGAGCGCCGCAGAGCTTCACAGACTGACGAAAGACCGAAACGGATGTACGGAGCTGGCGCCAGTTGGTGAGACACTTGAGGAGAGAGAGAGAGAGAGAGTTTTGTGTTTATGTTTAGTTATGTAGTTAGTAAGCATCATTTTGCACAAGAATTTTAGCATCAGAGCGCGACGCCAACAAACTGTTTTACAGTTTGGCGTACTGATAATAAATTGTTATGTATGTGCTAATTTTTTTTTTTATATAACGGGACAAAATTAACACCAATTAACCTAGTCCCAAAGTAAGCTTAGCAAAGCTTGTGTTATGGGTACTAAGCAACGGATAAATATAATTATTTAGATAGATACATACTTAAATACATATTAAACAACCAAGACCCGAGAACAAACATTCGTATTTTTCATACAAATATCTGCCCCGACACGGGAATCGAACCCGGGACCTCAAGCTTCGTAGTCAGGCTCTCTAACCACTAGGCCATCTGGTCGTCAAAATATTAATAGTTAAATTAAAAAAGAGAGAGAGAGAGAGAGAGAGAGAGAGAGAGAGAGATACAATTAGGGTTATTGCAGGGGTATTGCAGATGCGTTGCCAACCTAGAGGCCTAAGATGGGATACCTCAAGTGCCAGTAATTTCACCGGCTGTCTTACTCTCCATGTCGAAATTTGTTAAAATCCCGGAAGTTCAATTCAACAGCCGGACCTCGAGCAGTTTACGCGTACATAGCCGCGAGTAAAGTCTATTACATGACATACCGGGTGTGGCCTGTAATACGAGCAAAAAATGTAACCATAGATCGTACTCCACAAACTGAACAACATTATTTCAGCAACTTTTAATAATAATGGAGTCTTTGATTCCTTTTTTCATACAAATTAAATACTGCTATTAATGAACGCCATCCTAGAACAACTGATGACGCTTGTCACGCTACAAACATCAAGGATTTCGGTTTACATTGCTTCTTCGAATAAACTTTAAAGTGTAATAATAGTACATTGTGTCTTAAGGGCGGTAAATAAGGAATTACGAACGAGAGTCTATTAGAAGCCCGAAGTCGAAGACTGAGGGCTTTAATGAGTCGATGTTCGTAATTCTAGTACCGCCCGTGCGACATACAATGTTTTTCATCACATTTGCGAGTAAAATTTTATATTTGTAAAAGAAAAACTTTAATTGTTCCAAATATTGGCGATACCTTAGGCTGTGCTCTTGGCAGCGCCGCCCTCTACCTCCCCCTCCCTCGGCATGCGCCGCAACGTGCGTGTGCATGTGGTCCATGTAGTAGTCCTGCTGCAGCAGCGCGCGCACGCGCACGGGCACGCGGCACGGCGCAGCAGTATCAGTACGCACATTGACTCATTTACCGACCTTGGGCTTCATGACAAGAACATTAGTACGCGAAATTAATCATTTACCGACCACGGGTTTCATGACAAGCACATTAAGGTCGAGGGTTTTATTTGGGGGGTTGCAACCAAGGTAGCCTGCATGTTATGACATTGTTTACGAGCAAGTGTGATGAAAAAATTAAAAAACTAATTATTTTTAAAAGTCGCTGAACTAATGTTGTTCAGTTTGAGGAGTGTGACCTATGTTTTATTTATTTGCTCATATTACAGGCCATACCCGGTATAATACCTATCATGTAGCTTACTCGGCAAAATCATTCCAGCCTATATACGTCCCACTGCAGGGCAGAGGCCTCCTCTCAGAACAAGAGGGCTTGGGCCATAGTTCCCACGCGGGCCCAGTGCGGATTGGGAACTTCACACGCACCATTGAATTGCTTCGCAGGTTTGTGCAGGTTTCCTCACTATGTTTTCCTTCACCGCAAAGCTCGTGGTAAATTTCAAATGTAATTATTCCGCGCATGAATTTCGAAAAACTCAGAGGTGCGAGCCGGGGTTTGAACCCACGACCCTCTGCTTGAGAGGCGATAGGTCAAACCACTAGGCCACCACGGCTTCATCAAAATAGTTCTTCACTCGGCAAAATATGTCCAATAAAACATTTGAACATTTAGTGCCGTTTTTAACAAATGTACGGGCACGCACAGCCGTCCTGTATTTCCATTATAACCAACGTGTGCTGACCGCACATCGTAATTAGATCTCTCGTCTCGCTCATAAAGCCGACGCTGCATTGTCCCGCTCAATCCATCACACTGCGCCCGAGAGCACTAAACCGACTGGAGACGTCTCAGGCATCAATGTCTATACAACAGTTGTAATTCACTGTAAGATGAACAAAGAACTTATTTTTTAGGGTTCCGTACCCAAAGGGTGCCAACGGAACCCTATTACTGAGACTCCGCTGTCTGTCTGTCTGTATGTCTGTCTGTCTGTCTGACTGCCTGTCTCTCTCTCTCTTGAGTCGTAAGATACTTGAAGTTTTTAAAGATTATTTATTATAGTGGCCGCTATAGCAACAAATACTAACTACCTACCAAAAAACTACAATACAAATAACGTGATTATTTTGCCGTTTTTTGCTTGATATTAATAACGGCAACACACGGTAACGCTTGAAACATTCACAGAATCTTTAGTTATATAATCACTTTAAAAATAAATAGTTAAATTAAATTAAAATAAATGCTTAAGGGGAGCTCCCATTAAACCAACCTGTTTTTTTTTCGTTTTTTTGCTAATGTCTGATGTTGTATAAAAATTATAGTACGGAACCCTTCGTGCGCGAGTCCGACTCGCACTTGGCCATTTTTTACAGTCAAACATCTAACTGAATTATTTTTACTTTTTATTTGTTGTAACTAAACATATTGCGTATAAAATATGCTTGCTGATTTGGGACCATTTCGTGACATACATAAAACTATATTTTATATATAAACCTAGTAAGTATGTGCAAATCCTTATACTAAACGCCGCAGCATTAACGGAGAAATGACTATTTAATACTTCGGAACATACCTACATAACATTTATGTTATCATAGTAAAAGAGGAGAAGTATGTGAACTCCAACCCTTTAGGAGACTTAAATGCCTACTCCGGCCGGGATGCTTTGGGTTGTCGATGTCTATTTTAGATTAATTTCATGCCGGCAAATAAATTTAGTACGAAAATTAACTTAAATTTGTCTTATGTCTGTGTCTAGACAAACAAGATTCTATGCCGCTATATTATTATTATTATATTAAATTTAAAATATTATTTATAAATTCGCCGGTGGTGATGACGACTGTGTACATTCTACTCATGTTTACCTAAACATAATAACTATATTGTTTATAGGTAGGTAGGTAGGTATCTATTATTTTTTCATGTGTCCCTGCATGAAACTATTACACTACACTTATATACTAGTAATTTACAACTACATCTAATACAAAAAATACGTAAGGACGAGTACGCGAACGTACAAGGTGATCATCTCGCGAAGCGAGCGTAAGACGAGCGAGCTAAAATCAAAACGTACGGCACCGACGGCAGCGCAGCCTTAACTACAGAAAACTTAAACCTCCTTAAATTATCAGTCTGTGCGTGCGGCGGGTGCGTACCGGCGCCAACCGGCACGCACACACTTAAGCCGCGCGATGTAATTTTGTTTGTAGTGAACTTGCTTCTCCTCTTTTACTATGATGTTATTTTTTTATATTATATTCATCTAACCAAGTAATTTACCATATTACAACATTCTTAAAAAGGAAATCTACTCGGAATTTCGATCTTTATCCAGAGAGTATAGACACATCTTTAACATCTCCGGTTGGTTTATTCCTGTAAGCACTGCGCTTGCGTCTCGAATTAGATGCACGGATAACTTGATCCTTGCTGCAGGGATTTTGTGTGTTAGTCATGGACTACCAAGAAATAGCTTCAAACGGCGTCTAGAACAGTCAGCCGTTGAAACTCCTAGATCATCATAATTTTCATCTCGGCCTATATATATGTTTAACTACCGGCACAGGCGTCCTCTCAGAATGAGAGGGCTTGAGCCGTATTTCCCACGCGGGCCCAGTGCACACCTCCAGACCAGACATATGCAGACCGTGGTCATCGGCCGATGAACACTTTTATTAGATCATCTTCCTTATGTTATTATTATAAAAGGGGTTGTTAATAACGAGTTGGTGCACGCGGCGTCACCCCCTTGCAGAGCTCTATCCCGAAGGAATTCCAAAAAGAACCGTCTCTGTAAAGACTTTGTATAATTCCAGGGTTCCCTGGTCAAACCCGATAAGTCGAAATAATTGACTGTTGAAAAAAGAACACTATGTAGAAGTTTAAATTCGAAATTTTTATGAATTATTAGATCGGGTTATTATAGGTAGGTTTGACCAGGGAACCCGCTCGATTTATGAGAATTCCCCTGGAAATGTTAAATCTCGGAATTTGAATATGACTGCCAGATTTAATGGTTTGTACAAGCAAAACCGTCGGTAAACGCAAGATGTCTTATAGTTAATTATTGTCATTCCCAAATTTGCTTTATACGGCATATCTGTCGAGTGTACAGTCACCATCTTTAATATATGCCACAGCGGAGCGTGCAAAAATATCTGACACGTCCTTCCGGCCCTAGAAATAGAGTTGTATCAGATATTTATGCACGCTTGTCGTGTCAGATATTGGTGCTGGTGACTGTACCCGTAAAGACGGGCGCACTCAGCTACATAATATTGGGTCCCATTCGACGTCCATCGACGGCAAGGAAGCAGGGCTACTAAGAATTGAATTGGCTTTCATGAATTGAAAAAATGAAAATGAAAAACATATCCGCCATATCTTACAAAACTCACCGTTTAACGATTTGCCTAGTGACGTTAAGGCAGATCATGAAATTCCTAGGCATATCATGAAACGACGCCATTTCATGATTTGGCCAGTTTATATCGGTTCTGGTACTTCGCCGTTCGTAGTAAATTCGAAAATTATCATTTTATTACAATTATCATATTATCGTCCCGTCACTCTCACTCTCGTATTAAATTATATAAGCGTCGGCGGGACGGCAAGATAGGAAGTTCGAATTTTACACTTCGTAGTGGGCCTGCAGGGCTACTACGAAACTCGAAACTCGAAGTTTGTGTCGTGCGGTCCCTCTGTCACTTATACTATTTAATACGAGAGCGAGAGGGACGGTACGATACGAACATCGAGTTTCAAGTTTCGTAGTAGCCCTGCTGGACCCGGAACTGAGCGATCCGATTTTAGCTCTAGATAGAGATGTGGAGGTCAAGAGAAGGCTTAGAAAAAAAAATGCCATCAGTATTATTTTAACGTCCTGACCGATACAGAAATATTTTTCCCACGTAGAATCACCCAAGTCCCCTTACATAAGTATCATTCTTGGAGAAAACGAACCTAAAAAAAGTAAGTTCCGTAGCCATTACGAAAACATCAAATAATATTTTTCTAAGGATTTCGTATTGTGTATATACGGAATCTTCCAAGTTTAAGTATATTTTATACCTTAGACTGCTATTTACTCTTAAACTACTAATAATTCTCAAGCAATCTTAGCCGCTGAATAGAAAAATTGTCTTAGCAACTCCCCAGTGGTTTTAAAAGACCTATCCAATGATACCCCACACTATAGGGTTAGTCGAGAAAAAAAATATCACCCCCACTTTACGTCTATGGGAGGTACCCTAAAATTTTTGACTGATATGTATATTCATGCCAAATTACAGCTTTCTAGTACTAACGGTCTCTGAGCTTACCCGCGGACTGACAGACGGAGAGACATGGCGAAACTATAAGGATTCCTAGTTGACTACGGAACCCTAAAAAGCCCAAAATATTTATACTTGCCTTAAGCTCAACAGAAGCTCAAACATACCAAGCAACACATATCGTATGGACATTCCTGCTTGGATACAATGAGCTAGGGATGGCGATCTAAAGGTTTATGGAGATATCGATTAATAGGGAGCGAAATCAATTTCGACACTGGATCGATTAGAACGTAGTCAAGTATCGGAATGCGTTTTTGTCTAATTTCGCAATAACTTTAAATAAGAAATAGGTTTTACTTATTTATGAATGTTTTTTTGGAGTCTTTTTGTATTTTTTATTTCAACTCCAAATTTGTTACTTTTACCGGTATCCCGTGAAACCATATCGAAAATACAAACTGAGACATGGATGCACAGAAAAACCAGAAAAAGAGACCAGCACTGCAATGGGAATCGAACCCAGGTCCTCAGCAATCCGTGCTGCGTGCTATAACCCCTACACCACTGCTGGACAGGAATCAAGACACGAATTTTTCCTATGCATACATATCTCAGGTTGCTTATTTCTACTATGCTTCTTAAGCAGCAGCACTAGCGACATCTATGTTGTGTGCTGGTCTCTTTTTCTGGTGTTTCTGTGTATCCATGTCTCAGTTTGTAATTTCGATATTTACTTGTTTTACATAGAGATATTACAATTTATTTTTAACCTATTTGGCTATACCTATTTGGCGTTTAAATATATTGTTATAAAACGTTTTTGTATTTGAGTATACTTTGGAACAATAGCCCGCAAAAATTTTGGAAAAGTACCTAACATTATATTTTACATATATATTTACTTACTATTGTCATAAAAACGTTGTACAGTCAGCATTAAAAGTAGCTGGTTACTTTTGTACTTTGTCGTTTTACAGCCACGTACTTAGCGCCATACAAGATTAACAAATGTGTTAATGTGACAGAAAAAGTAACCAGCTACTTTTGATGCTGACCGTACCTACATATATCACACAGAAAGTACTGGAATAACGAACATTCAACTCTAAATCCTTCGACATAGGGCTTCTAATGTAGTCTCGATCGTGATTCCTTATTCTCAGACCAAATCACATTGCACTATTTGGATTTTCGATTCCATAACTTTTTTTAAGGTCTGTTTAAAAAAAATCGACTTTTTTGTAAGTACTCGATTAAAAATCAAGAATCGAAAGGATGAATTGGCATCCCTGGGTCAGCTTCCTTATTTGGAGAGTCCTAATGAGCCTAATGGGACGCTCCCACGACTGGGCTTTTTACCGCGGACCTCCTTTTCGGGCGGTATTAATAGTACGTAACTGGCATTATGATAGTTAACAGGAGATTTATGTTTGGTGACGATTACGGAGTACTATGTGGTTTGGATCGCAGTTGAGCCTTTTATTTATTTATTTACTAGACCTTTACTCCCAGCTTCGCACGCGTATTTCATTAGATACAGCCGTAGCCGTTTTAATATTTCCTTGGGAATTTCCACAAGCCGTGGTGGCCTAGTGGTTTGACCTGTCGCCTCTCAAGCAGAGGGTCGTGGGTTCAAACCCCGGCTCGCACCTCTGAGTTTTTCGAAATTCATGTGCGGAATTACATTTGAAATTTACCACGAGCTTTGCGGTGAAGGAAAACATCGTTAGAAAACCTGCACAAACCTGCGAAGCGATTCAATGGTGCGTGTGAAGTTCCCAATCCGCACTGGGGCCCGCGTGGGAACTCAGGCCCAAGCCCTCTTGTTCTGAGAGGAGGCCTGTGCCCAGTAGTGGGACGTATATAGGCTGGGATGAGTGAATGGATGAATGAATTTCCAGAAATTAAATGGTGGTTTTTATTGACGTTGCATTAAAAACAAACGTAAAACATCACAAGCGTGCCAAATTTTATGACTTCAAACCCAACTTATCCCTATCCCGTAGGGATATCGGGATAACAAGAAGCTAATGTCTTGTTGCAGACGTCCGCTACCTACATACCAAATTTCATCCAAATCCGTCCAGCCTTTGTAGCGAGAAGGAGTAATAAATAAATAAATAATAAATAGATATCACGGGACAATTCACACCAATTGACCTAGTCCCAAAGTAAGCTTAGCAAAGCTTGTGTTATGGGTACTAAGCAACGGATAAATATAATTGTATAGATAGATACATACTTAAATACATAGTAAACACCCAAGACCCGAGAACAAACATTCATATTTTTCATACAAATATCTGCCCCGACACGGGAATCGAACCCGGGACCTCAAGCTTCGTAGTCAGGTTCTCTTACCACTAGGCCATCTGGTCGCTAAATAAATCTAATAATATACTAGTAATAACTAAATCTTTTTTGATATCTACCAATCTACGATGGTCTCACACTGCGTACTTATTCTGCTTAAGAGCGGGCTCTGCTGCAAATGGATATTATATACCTAACCCAAAAATGTACACTCTACTCCACACAAATACTATCACTCAGTTTCCCACAAAAATGTCTAAGTGACATTACTTTCGTTGAATCTATTACCAGTTCTTGTGAATCGACCAGCGGCCATAATGTCTAACATTTGCGATCACATACACCATCTGTTTCTCTGCGGGATAGAATCAGAAATGATGATATCCGCAGTAGAACTAAGTTTACCGACATAGCCCGAAGAATTGCGAAACGAGGCACATGCTCGCAGGACTGATGGCCGATGGAGTCAGGAGGTTCTCGAATGGCGCCCGCGGACCGGGAGACGAGCTGTCGGTAGGCCTCCAACAAAATGGAGCGACGAGGATGCGGAAAGCACAAGACCGGTGTGAATGGAGAGCCTTGGGGGATGCCTATGTCCAGCAGTGGACGTCTTTCGGCTGACATGATGATGATGACACCATCTCTTTCTACCCTTATCCACCTTGTGATAGAAAGAAATGGTGAAAACGATTGTGATGCGCGTTAGATAATATAAGACCTTGCTAGGCCGGTTTTAAGCACTGGTGTACGGAAACATGTTTGATGGCCATTTTATTTGTTCCCATTGTTTACTAACAGCTACGTGCATGGTGCGCGTGGGCAGCGAGCACGATCCTCGACGCATCCTCCCCAGATTGGACGCCAGTATAAATATACTCCCATTACTATTACAAGATAATCGCTTCTAACTTACACAGATTCATAAAATGCGGCGCAATTAAAATCAAAGATGTACTCAAACTGCCAAAATTATTTAAATTTATCAGATATTTTTTTTACAAATTACGTATAACGTGCTATGAATTCGACGGTACCTTTAACAAGGATAAAATTGAATGTGTTTTTTTTACACAAGAGAGAAAGAAAATGTTTGTTAGGCATATCAACAAGGTATTGATTTAATACGACGATTTTGACGACCAGATGGCCTAGTGGTTAGATAACCTGGCTACGAAGCTTGAGGTCCCGGGTTCGATTCCCGTGTCGGGGCAGATATTTGTATGAAAATACGAATGTTTGTTCTCGGGTCTTGGGCGTTTAATATGTATTTAAGTATGTATCTGTCTATATAATTATAATTTATCCGTTGCTTAGTTTTTTTATTTTTTTTTATTCGACTGGATGGAAAACGAGCAAGTGGGTCTCCTGATGGTAAGAGATCACCACCGCCCATAAACATCTGCAACACCAGGGGTATTGCACTAGAGGCCTAAGATGGGATACCTCAAGTGCCAGTAATTTCACCGGCTGTCTTACTCTCCACGCCGAAACACAACAGTGCAAGCACTGCTGCTTCACGGCAGGATTAGTACCCATAACACAAGCTTTGCTAAGCTTACTTTGGGACTAGGTCAATTGGTGCGAATTGTCCCGTGATATTTAATACACTGATCTCTGTTACTGGTCTCTATCTGTAGTTCTATGCTCTTAGTCAATAATATGACTATCATTATTTTGGAACTAATACAAAAAGCAGGAGTGAGCATGAAGTCATTCACAAAATTAAAGGGATTAACTAAGTAGGTAGTATGACAGCAGCAAAAACTTCAGTATTAACTTTCTTGACACTCAACGGGAGTGCTTTCAATGCATTGTAACTGTCAGTTTGTATGACAAAGCCTGTTCAGCGGACTTGTATTTGTATCATAATATGATTAGATATTCGTGTAAAGTCGTGATTGTCTGTGCAGAGCAGAGGGCCATGGGTTCAAACCCTGGGTCGCACTTCTGTGTTTTCGGAACTTATTTGCGAACATTTGAAATTTACCATAAACTTTACAGTTAAGAAAAACATACTAAATACATATCTACGAAGAAATTTAATGGTATGCGTGAAGTTCCCAATCCACACTGGACTGGCGTGAGAACTACCTAAAAAAAGCCCTCTCGTTCTTCCAGCTAGTGTGATGATGATTTGATATTATAAACTTGGTCCACTAGATCTTTTTCATCACACTTGCTCGTAAACAGTGTCGTAACATGCAGGCTACCTTGGTTGCAACCCCCCAAATAAAACCCTCGACCTTAATGTGCTTCTGCGCTGCCAAGAGCGCAATCAGCGGTATCGGCAATTTTTGAAAAAAATATTAGTTTTTCTTTTACAAATTACAATTTTACTCGCAAATGTGATGAAAAACATTGTATGTCGCACGGGCGGTACTACAATTACCCTAATTAATAATAACCCTAAATACCCTAAATTACCCTAAGTAATTCCTTATTTACCGCCCAATGTACTTTATTTGTGAAACTATAGCATGTTCTACAGGCCAATCTGAGAAAATAGCAATTTTATAGGCTGCAATTCGTTCAAGTAATTTAGCTGTCACTCACAATCTGTTACAGGCCAGTCTGCTATTAGTTAGCCAGCGTCGGACCTCCTTGTTTCGAACAGCTGATTGATTCGCGTTCAGTTCTTTTCTTTGTTCAAGCTCAACGAGGAGTAACCGAGTGACTTCTTAAATGGGCTCATTTTTTAACCCCCCACGCAAAAAGAGGGGTGTTATAAGTTTGACCGCTATGTGTGTCTGTTGCACCATAGCTCTTAAACGGGTGGATCGATTTGAATGCGTTTTTTTTATTTGAAAGCAGGTTTGATGGTTCTTAGACATGTTTTATCAAAATCGGTTCAGCCGTTTTTGAGATATTGAACTTTGAAGTGACAATGTCGGGGGTTTTCCAACTTTTTCTTGGTTACGTTATTTGTTTACCCGACAGCCCGAAGAAAGATTATGTTTATCTCTCTCCTAAACGGCTGGACGATTTTTTTCGGAATTGAAAATAAATGAATGCTCCTTACGTGAAAAAAATACAGTGGTGACCATGTGGTGTGATCTATGACCTCTCTAACCGAGTATCGTGGGTACAAATCTGAGCTCACATCTCTCAATTTTTCGAAATTCATGTGTGAAATTATATTTGATATTAACCTACAATGAGCTTCACGGTGAAGCAAAACACGGTGAGAGCCTGCACAACGGTCTAAGCAATTCAATGGTGTGTATAAATTCCCCAAAGTCTGTGGGGCTACTGCGAAATTCGAAAATCGAAGTCCGTGTCGTTCCGTCCCTCCGACACATATACTATTTAATACGAGAGTGAGAGTGACGGTACGATACGAACTTCGATTTTCGAATTTCTGAGTTTAGGCCCTCTGGAAGAATCCAATCCACAATCAAAAACTAAGGTACAAATCCTCTCATTCAGAGAGGACTTGTACCCAGGCTGAGACGATGAAGTGAAGGCTGAAACTTTTTAAAAAAGATACAAAACAAAAGAGTATTTTAATCATACAATGATACACAACATCATTTGTGTTATAATAACATCGTTTGGCGGCGCCGGCGGCCCGATGCGTCTCAATTAGTAACCCTCACATTGAAGGGATAATTATGTACCAGTCGACTTATTAATTTGTGGGAGTATGTAATAAATACTAGCATTCTTAATAATGTTAAGGGTAAATCCAGTTGTAGTGTGAGCTGCGCCACACGTACACTCTCCCAATGTGTAACCTATATAAGAATTCATTTATGTTAATGGACAGTATTTACGCATCATTCGTGAGTTTCACTCGTCTCCTCGATCGCCTCCTTACATGGCGACCCTGCCAGGATTCGAACCTGGAATCTTCTGATACGCATCATTCGTGAGTTTCACTCGTCTCCTCGATCGCCTCCTTACATGGCGACCCTGCCAGGATTCGAACCTGGAATCTTCTGATACGCATCATTCGTGAGTTTCACTCGTCTCCTCGATCGCCTCCTTACACAGTGACCGGAATTTTTTGAGTAGTGAGTTGCGTAATTTTGGTTTCATATTAAAGTACAATTTTGTGTACAACTCATTCTGTGCCGCCGTGAGCCGTGAGGCACAAACTGATTGCCTTAATGTTTCTGATGCTCGCGATCGCAACTATATTACAGTTTTTGTACGGGAAATGTGTCATTTGATTGCGATCGTGAGCTGCTTAGGTAGGTTACAAATATTTGTCCGGCCATGGATTGAACCCGGGACCTCAAGCTTTGTAGTCAGGTTCTCTAACCACTGGGCTGATCCGGTCGTCCAATATTAACTTTGTGAACCCGAACTAATGAAGAGAATTTCAAAAATGGTCAAATGTTGAACACTCCAACGAGACTGTACATTCCTGGCCTAATGATACCCCCGGCTCCCGACCGGCAAGATGCCTTGTCAACCCCAGCCGAAGTTCTTGGGCCAACAAAATTAAGTGGCTCTCGACGATGGTATTCTCTTAATTGTGTGAAATGGCCGCTCTCGTTGGTCGTGGTGGGAACCTTTTGTGTTTCTTAAATGAGGCGATAATTTTTGTTAATTTTGAGCATGTCACGGACCCCACGGAGATCTCTTGCTTCCGTCAGACTACAAGGAAATGTCATGCATATTAAACTGTTTAACAAAACAATAATAAATAGGGCGGAACTATAGGGGTTCCGTTTTTGCCATTTTGGTTACGAAACCCTAATATTGTTATTTTATGGACTACTATAATTGGCAAGTGATTTCAACTAAACATATATTTTTATGAGCTTCATGGTGAAAGAAAAAATCGTGAAATCTGCACAAACCTGCGAAGCAATGTAAAAGCGGCCACACCGCTACTCAAAATACGGAGACGCCACGGAATCGCAGTGACGTGACCAAAAGTCGTGATGGCACGTCACTGCGATTCTGCACCGTTTGCGTATTTTGAGCAGCGGTGTGGAGGGCATGCGTAAAATCGTGACGCTTACGGCACGTCACTGCGGTTCCATACCGTCACTGTATTTTAAGCAGCGGTGTGGTCGCTCCTTGATGCTGTGTGAAGTTCCTAATTCACACTGCGTCCACTTGGGAACTGAGGCTCAAGCCCTCTAATACTGAGAAGAGGCCTATGCCCAACAGTTAGATATGTAGGTATGTATAGAGCAGAGACATAATATATTAAAAAAAACTAACTAATGTGTAAAGATACCTCTGCGAACTTTCCTCTTCGCATTATTAGGTAGATACTTTTGTTGTTCTACACTTATAATGCCCGCTTTATATCTTGAAAGCGGAATCGAAATGTAATAGTAGATTATTGTCGTGGCCTGGAAGTAGGCAATTGCTGGCTGAGTATGAGAATTTTATTCCAATATTTTTCTTATGCTTTCCCGCCTTTTTTTAATAAAAATAAACTGCAGGGGTATTTTTCCACCGAAAACACCACAAGCTATTTTAGACCCAATAGAAAAAGTCCGGAGTTCCAACAAAATATCTGATACCGGCCATTAGACTTGGCTGTATACGACTTGTGCCAACATTTCCATGGCCTTTCTAACTTTAAAAAAAAATGTGACTGATTGCAGGCGCGCTAATTCATTATTGTCGAGCTAGCGCGCCTGCAATCTTTTTAACTTTTTAATTTTTCGCTGACCATAAACTATGCACTTCACCTTCTGATATGTAAAGAATAATGTCAACTTATACGGACATTTTTGAGAAAACTACCATGTAATATGTATTAAACAAGGTAGGAGTATGTGTATAGGCTATCTGATCTGCAGAAAATCTCAAGCCCAAAATACAGTTTTAGTTACCCCTGTCATTTATAAATCCGTGAAGCTAAATATAATTAAAATTCCCCAAGGCCACGATTTCACTGCTCTTATCAGGATCGGGTACCGTTACGGTCGGCAACGAGTGTCTCCGGGATATTCGGGGCAGGCTATTAATTGGAGTGCTTGAGTGGACACCGCGAGACATGCGTAGTATTACACGCAGACGCGTTTCGAACAACCAGAATTGATCATCAGAGCAACACAATCGTTCATGCTGGCAGATGTTATAATACGAGGAACCGTTTTGATTAATGCACGAGACGGCATAAGGAAATTTGTTTGCCACTAAATATATATAAAAACACATCTGGAATTAACGGAAATGTGCGTCGTATATGGTGCTCTATGTTCTTTCAGTGGGAGCGGAGGATCTGCATGAACACAGATTTGAAATAGAAGTAGAAATAAACTTTATTGTATAACTGAGTACATAATAGAAAGATATGATAATATATGTTACATAGACTTACGTTGCGGGTGAGCAACTCACTATTATTAAATTAAGTTCCTGAAGAAAATAAACGGCAACAAAATATTATTACATAGTTTGCTGTGGAATTTATGAATTCAGCGCTAGAATGTCGACTGGTGTCCTGTAGTCTTTCGCTTCCTCATGCTAAACACGTGTTGAAGTCGCATTTAAATCTCCAATCTATTTCTATGATAGAGGAAAGCATAAACTCATACCTATGATTTCAATATGGAGCAAAATCAATTTGATATTTTAGACAACTAACTACTCATATGTATGTTTCAGTAGGTACACATATTTATTTAACTTCTCTATGTTCTAAAATCTACCGCAACTACTGCTTATTAGTTATGTTTTTTTTTAACTAGCTTATATAATGTGTCCCACTGCAGGGCAAAAGCTTTCCCTTTCTTATTCCACTCGTCTCTATTCTGGGCCAGCTCTTGCCAATCTGACTGGAATCGGTCCAAGTCGTCCCGCCATCTCGTCGTAGGTCTGCCTCTGCTAGGGTGCCCGTCGCATGGAAGTGTCTTGTTTGATTAAGGCATAATTGTATAGTATTGTTGTTAGTCAGATAAGTAATAAATTCTACAATAAGTATTGACAAATTTTTATACCTAAGCACCTGAGCTTCGTTCTGAACTTTCTACACTTTCCGCTGGCTCATAGAGTGTATATTTTTGTGATTACATAGTTTTTATCCCCTGGTATGCTTAAGACACGGATCCGTCACAAATTTAGGGCTATATTTTCGTTTTTTTATTGAAATCAGCAGAATTTGTGTTTATTAAAATAGACAAGAATTTAATGTAGTATTTTTCTAATTCTCGCATACGACGGGTTAAAAATGGGTCCTCCGTAAAAAACTGGGGCCCAATTTATACTATTCAATGTTCCTTCCAAGTTTTCAAATGTATTTGTATTTTACCTCGTGTATCGAATATATGTGTAAATAAATATACAAAAGGCGTGGTGGCCTAGTGGTTTGACCTATCGCCTCTCAAGCAGAGGTCGTGGGTTCAAACCCGGCTCGCACCTCTGAGTTTTTCGAATTCATGTGCGGAATTACATTTTGAAATTACCACGAGCTTGCGGTGAAGAAAACATCGTGAGGAAACCTGACAAAACCTGCGAAGCAATTCAATGTGTTGGTGAGTTCCCAATCAGCATGGGCCCGCGTGGGGAACTATGGCCCAAGCCTTTCTTGTTCTGAGAGGAGGCCTGTGCCCAGCAGGTGGGACGTATATAGGCTGGGATGAAATATACATCTCTCTCTGTCTCTCTCTCTTATTTTAAAACGTGTCATAAAAGAATCACAGAGCTGAGATTTCCCATCGACACAAAAAGCGTCTGTCCATAGTGTAATAACTTTATTCGATAGTATGAAACGCCATTAAATATTAATTACAAAAGCACTTTCTCTACGATAATGTTTCATACAAATAAACGAGTCGTAAACTAGGAAGACGAGGGTCTGCGTACACGCCGCGATCGCTGCCGCTTGTAATCTTCAAAAGTGTTAGGGCCTACGGTAGTTTGAGGCAAGATAAAGTACAATTCAATAGAATCTGTCAATTTTCTACATATTTAAGACACCCTATCGTGGGCACACTTGATTATATATGTCCCTGTTGTTGCAATTATCATCTAAAAGGAATCAAAAAAGAATAATAGTCACATCACAAAGCCTTAGGCAGCCCGGTGTTTATATTAGTAGGCTGGAAGTGTCTACAGGATTGTCAGATTCTATTGAATTGGAGTTTACGAACCTAGTATAGGGTCTGGCGCGGGTGCACTGCGCGGGCGCACACCGACGGGCGCTGGTCCAGGTACAGTTCATACTATTATTGTTAGAAAATAAAAGTCTATCATGAATAATTATTGGAGTAGACACATTAACTTGTATATTAAAAACAGTTCTATCAGACCAAATTTATAATTTTCATTCAATTTTTATGGAATAATCGAGAAACACTAACAAAAATGCAACGTTGCCAGCTCAGCAGGTATAAACGCTCTTAACCAGGTTGCATTTTTTATATCCGTCTTTACAAGTCACAGGGGTGTAAAATAGCTTACCTATACCCATATTTTTTTATATAATCTTGATCTCACTCATGCGAGTCTTCCGGGTTTATCAACGTCTCACTACAGAACAC
>NC_133474.1:1752969-1775737 GCF_025370935.1 Choristoneura fumiferana
GATAAATTTGACCAGCATACAGTCTACATAGCAATTATTTTTAAATCTAATTGCCTAAAACAATGCATCAATATAGTGACATGCTTGAGCATAGAGTCTTACATTCTATTACTTTTAAGTTTTTATTTTATTCGGCCGGTAGTGGTCATTGATCCTGACTACGAAGCCCGAGTCCCGGGTTCGAAACTCGATAGGGGCAGATGCTTATACGACGAATGACGAATACGATGTTTAATAACTAAGTCTTGTGTGTTTATGTATGTATTTACTTAGTGTTGTATCAATTTCATTAATTTATTTAATTACTGCGGAGGACCATATTAATGAATTAAAAGATTTTTGCTCACTCGCGACTTCGCGACCTTATGATAGCTAGTTTATGCAGAGAGATGTGTGTTCATGCAGTTCCTCCACCTCCACATTGTAAGAACCAACACATATCACAAAAAACCCATTTTAATCACCAGCACACTACACTGACACGTTTCGAACTCACCAGAGCTCATCATCAGAGCAGCCACAACCGTACACCATGCTACCAGATGTTAGACTCGGAGTCTAGTTTATAATTCACTTTGCATGAATAACACAGAACTGTGTACAAATTTTATGCATAGACATCAATCAATCAATCTAGAGCGACTTAGCAGTTAAGGAGATTTTAGAAATCTCGTGTATTCCGTGAGGATATGGGTAATTCCGTACGTGTACCATGTTCACACATACAAACAGCAGGCTACTACGAACCGAAACTCGAAGTTCGTGTCGTGCGGTCCTCACCTGACATTATTAACTGTTTAATACGAGAGCGAGAGGGACGGTAGGATACGAACTTCGAGTTTCGTAAAAGCCCTGCTGTATCATTTATAATACTAGCTGGATTATGCTAAAATTCTTCTGTGCTTTTGCTCTATGCGTTTCAGTATACCCAACGGTTGTTGGCTGAAAATCAGCGCTGGGGTGTTTTTTTAACCCTTCAGCATTATGCAGGGCCAGTGTCCGATTCACAACTGCAATGACACATACTATCCTTCTTATTGTCTTTTTGTACTTAATAAAATAATATTGTTGTCTTGTGTTGTGAAATGTATTTCCTTTCTTTCTTATAAATGACTTGTTGTTTTGTGTGTGGTAGAAAGACTTAAATCTGGCCCTTAAATGTAATAGGTAGGTAATTTTGTATGTAGAGTGGGTCAAATTTTGTGCCGTTGTACAGGTATACAACATGGTAATTTATTTATATATTTAAGACTACGAGTAGCTATCGCTATCCCCGGGAACTATGATTTTTTCCGGGATAAAAACCATTCTATGTCCTTCCCCGGGACTCAAACTATCTGTATACCGAATTTCATCTAAATCGGTTCTGCGGTTTAGACGTGATTGAGTAAAAAACTTCAAACATCCAAACCTCCAAACATTCAAACATCGTCACAAAATTTCACATTTACAATATTAGGAAGATAATATTTTCACCTATAGTCCCGTCGAAATGAACGTCGACGTCACCAATGCACATTTCGGTATTGACACCTCGAAGCTTTAAGGTGGTCCACAATGGGCGTTATTTCTGCGCACGCGACGGTATTGTCGTCTATTTGCGTCGGGAACCGGGACGGTGATTCACTGGTGACTGCCAGCGCGCCGGCTGTCTCTTACTGACATCGGTGAATTATAGACTAAAGTAAAGTTTTAATCAATTGCTCATTAGCAGACATTGGATTTTATGCTTTTGTGTATTTGTCATTGCAAATGCCTAGAACTCTAATTATGGCTTTAGGTATTTTTTCCAATCGTGCATATTTCGGTATAGAGATCTAAGTTACCATGACTCTAAGACTTACCCTCCCTAAAGAGGCATTTCATTACATATTACATACATCATATATATGATACCAAATTAAAATTGCCTGCAATAACGTCAGCTGATGTAGAGGTCATTTTTGGGGTACAAATGATTATCTGTATGGCACACTACAAATTTGTTCTCAAAATTGGAAAAAAAATCTTAATTGTACCTACCTATATTCTAGCAAAAACTTCGCATAATTATTTTAAGAATATTCTTTATTCTTGTTTTTATAATGTATTTTAATAAATTAATTAGATATATATGTTTTTGATTTTGCATTGTGCATATTTGGACCTTTTTAAGTGCATAATACCTATGTAATTCGATGTGTATTCATTTGGCTTATTATGCTGTAGGACTGCGAGAACACTTGTAAATCGCATTTTTGATGTGTACTATAGAATTATTTTATTCCTGCCCTACTTTAAAACATTTTGTCATAATGAATTTTATCACGACTATGTTGGCTTTACTTGTAATATGTATCATGCACAAACGGAATCTTTAAACTTGAATTTTTGTTGTTGTTGTAGTTATAAAAAAACTAGCTTTTGCCCGCGGCTTCGCCCGCGTGGAATTCGGTTATCGCGCGCTGTTCCCTCGGGAACTGTGCATTTTCCGGGAAAAAAGTAGGTAGCCTATGTCACTCTCTGGCCCATGTTTCTTTTCCAAAAATCGCGTCGATCCGTCGCTCCGTTTCGACGTGAAAGACGGACAAACATACAAACACACACACTCTCGCATTTATAATATTAGTATGGATGCAACTATGTGACGTTCTGATGAAAATTAAAATTGCCGGGCATGTTAGTAACGCATGTATCTCCCGTTGCTTTCGGACCCTGATTTTCTGCTGTTCTGTGCGTATGACGTATTACAAAATCATTGGGATAAAAAAATTGTCAACTGTTCCCCGACACAGTGCCGGTAGCAACCGTGCCGGCGCTCAATTAGGCCGGGACCGGGAGCCGGGTAATTGCCGGACCGGTCCTAGCGGCGCGGCGCGGTCAAATCTCGGAGGAATTTGTAACAGTATTCCGGGTGACTTTGAATGGTCGAGACCACTTTGATTAGTTTGTTTGAAATGACTGGAATTTGAAAGTTAGGAGTTAAAAATAGATCTTTTGTAAAAGAGCCTTTTGCCGTCTTTTTTCAGTGTAAAAACTTAATGGTTATGTACTAGTTTTTTATCAAAATCTACACACGACTCTACTGCCAAGGTATTATGAGTGTTTAGATCAGTTGGAGCACTGCAACCGCTCATCTATTTCTTCCGCTGACTGCACCATCATAAACAATGTACACGGTGTGAACTAAGGCGCTATACGAGTACTGTCAGGGTCGCACTTACACGGGATTTAAAAAAATGCGTCATTTTTGGCTTAATCTCAATAACCGCAATTGTAATCTCAATAATGGCAACAAGCCTTTTAGTATGTGTACTGTGAGCCCACTTAGTCACTTTTTTCAAACTTTTATTTAACTTATACTTATTGGATTGACTCCAAATTTTGATAAGGATTTTTTTTATTCGACTGGATGGCAAACGAGCAAGTGGGTCTCGTGATGGTAAGAGATCACCACCGCCCATAAACATCTGTAACACCAGGGTATTGCAGATGCGTTGCCAACCTAGAGGCCTAAGAGGGGATACCTCAAGTGCCAGTAATTTCACCGGCTGTCTTACTCTCCACGCTGAAACACAACAGTGCAAGCACTGCTGCTTCACGGCAGGATTAGCGAGCACGATGGTGGTAGCAATCCGGGCGGACCTTGCACAAGGTCCTACCACCTGCAAAGGATGTACCTAGTTTGGACAAAATTAAAAATATTCAACAAAAAGCTAGTTAAAACCACTTAAAAACTTATTAAAAAAAAAATTCAAAAGTCGTTCCATACACTTTAGCACCGCTACAGAGCATCTAGAAAACCCCTCAAAATGTCGCAATTTCAACAAGGTGAAAGTAAACCAAATCCGGCCAACTCAGCACTGAACCACAATGGTATCTAATCACATCTGACCGCGTTCGTTTCGTAACCAAAAGGGCCATATTGGGCCGCAAAGGGCCACGGACTGTTGACTGAGTACACAGCGGCGATCTCGCACAAAACACACGTTTCGGGTGTCGAATGTGCTGGTTACTTAGGGCATACCAGAGCTGAGGGCGTGCGGTGGAAGTGATAAGCGGGGAGCGCGGAGTAGAACGAGAGAAATTTGTTATCAGCCTATAAATATCTATTCTTATGTTTGTAGTAAGAAAGTAGTGAAAGGCCTAAAAGCTCAATAACTTAGATTACTCTAATTTTTTGTAATTTGATGTAGGTAGCTTTTTAGTTAAGCACACTTAGGCATTTTAAAGTTAGTGCCGGTTTGGCTTAAGCTATTAAGATGCAAATTTGTTATCTATCTTCTTTCTATATCTATTTATATCTATATAATATATAATACAAATGAATCACCTAAATGTATATACCTACGACCTACGCACATAACTTGTGAACGACGGTACTAAATCGGATAATTCTTTTTTTTGTGTTCGTTATTGTCAGGACAAGGTTTGTGTGAAACAAAATAAAAAAAAGAAACGGGGCGAAGCCGCGGGCAACAGCTAGTGTCTGATAAATAATGTAAGAACAAGTAGCTAACTGTGATTTCAATTCCCTCGAACACAATGAACTGGAGCAACTGTAACCTTATTTTCATCCCTTTTACTTCGTTTGAATTAGACCACGCTCTGTCCTGTATTTGGTCAGCCAGGCCAACTAATTATCCACGCGTGTGGCCGCGTCCAACACCTAACCGTCATACTTCCCTCTCAACGAGTATACACTACAAACGTATTCATCCCCTATGTCTCTTCTGAATCAGACCACGCTCAGTCCAGTATTTGGTCAGCCAGGCCAACTAATTATCCACGCGTGTGGCCGCGTCCGCAACTTAGTCGTTATACTTCCCTCTCAACGAGTATACACTACAAACGTGTTCATCCCCTCTGTCTCCTCTGAATCAGACCACGCTCAGTCCAGTATTTGGTCAGCCAGGCCAACTAATTATACACGCGTGTGGCCGCGTCCGACACCTTGCCGTTATACTTCCCTCTCAACGAGTATACACTATAAAGGTATTCATCCCTCTGTCTCCTGTGAATCAGACCACGCTCAGTCCAGTATTTGGTCAGCCAGGCCAACTAATTATCCACGCGTGTGGCCGCCTCCGACACCTAGAGTGATTATATTCTCTCTCGACGGGAAATACAATTAACTGGAGCGACTGTACTCGTATATTTAAGTAAACTGAGATACTTTAGAATACGAAATAACGGTAAGCTAAATAAGGTGCTCATACATGCTTTAAATGCACAGTGGTATATTTCTGCGAAGGCGTTTGTATTTATATGTATTGCAACGAACAGACAGCTTCATCTCTAGTCTCTAGTGCACCTTTACATATACAACCACCACTGCTGCATACGTCTCTCAGGTTTGGTTTAAAATGCAACCATAGTTCTGCTTATTAAACTTAATGCTATGTATGCGAATGCTTGCTGGTTAGGTATATTTTCACGTTTGAACCAAAATTTGGTAAAGAAATAGTTTGAGATACTGATAAGTTATACATATATGTATATGGTAGTTTTTATCCCAGAAAACTGCATAGTTCCCGCGGATAACACAGGGAAGCTTAAAGTTCCATCTTACAGACTGGCTAAAACCAAAAAGTCTTTTCTGGGAAATTGCATACGTTTTTATAATAAAATTCCAAAAAATATTATAAATGAAACGGATACAAAATTCAGATCTATTGTCAAGAAGACATTAATATCAAAGGCGTATTATAAAGTTAATGATTATATCATGGACAGGGATATTTGGAAATAATTCCGATCCGCATTAGCGATCCCTTCAAATAGCGAACCTACTGTGTTAAAAATAAAGTTGTGTTAAATACTTGTGATGTATACATATCATTTAATAATATTGTAAATCTGTTTAAAAAAATATATACCTCGTTGAGTTTCTTGCCGGATTCTTCTCAGCAGAGGTTTTTCCGAACCGGTGGTAGATTTTTTTTGACATTCATAAGTGCTTGTTGTAGCCTAAATTGAATAAAGATATTTTGACTTTGACTTTGACTTTGATAGTGATAACAAATTCTACTCAAAGTTGCGAGCAACAGATAGTTTTGATTGCTTTGCTAGAAAATTGCTTGCATTTTTTTATATAAAATAAACCAATCCAACCCGCATTGAACACGCGTAGGAACTACGGCCCAAAACCCTCTCATTCTGAGAGGAGGCCTGTGCCCAGTGGGACGTATATAGGCTAGGATGATGATGATGATGATAAAATAAACATTTCCAGGATGGAAAAAATAAGCTATATTGTAACTTCATTGAGCAGGTTTAATAAAACTTTACATACCATAAATCATCACAGGTTTTAAACTTTCTTCGGCTGTTATAATACAGTCCAATTGATTTAGCTTGTAGCCTGTCGCCGTGTTGAAACCGCATACTTATCGGTTTAGACGGCGCGGCCGACGTAAGCCGACAAATCCATTTACAGCGTCTTAAGCCCGTATTATACATAAATAACTCGGAATTATAAACAAAGATAGTTTCTTTAGCAGGATGATGTATTTTCGTAAAAAAAATGTCATTAGATAAATTAGTTTATTCACATTCAAGCTTTATAGAATTCAGATCTAAAACCCTGTAGGAATTCCCAAAAAATATTATTAATGAAATAATAAATTATTTATACGATTTCTTTAATATTGCATAAACCCGTGTGGTGTCGGGTTAGTATTACCTCAAATTTGAAGCGGATGTCATAAGAGGCGACTGAGGATAATAGGTTAAGGTATACCGTAGGCGACAGGCTAGCGACCTGTCACTATTGTACCGTTTTTGTCAAACTCAAAACCTAAAATTGCTAAAAGAGGCTCCGAAGCGGTAACGTTTCGTGTGCTCTGCCTACCCCATTTGGGAATACAGGCGTGATGTTTGTGTGTGTGTGTGTGCATAAAAATTACCTGCACCACAAAACACAGATAGTTCAGAAGTCAATCTCCATGCAAGTGCGCTCGAGCAACGCACACACAGACACTGCTCACGGACACGATATCTCGGACCGGTTGGGACCAGTGCGAGTGCGAGTGCCATCCGCTTGAGACACGCGTCTGTGAACTTTTTTGTGCAATAATGGAGCAACAAAAAAATTTATTATAACTGTTCAGTGGACGGTTGTTTAAATTAAATAATCGTGAATTTCGCCAATAACGAAATCGTCGCAAGATATATTCTGTGACAAAGTTATAATATAACAATGTCAATTAAATTAAAATATTTAGTTATTAATTTATATTCCCATTCTTTCCGTTTCATTCTCAACAATAAATCAAACAACTAGATACGAGTGCCACTACCACGATAGTTTTTTGTGCATAAGCCATAGTTGACAACCTTAGAGCGACCGCCGAGCGTAGGTATGAAAAGTGAAGTACATACATGAGATTGACTTCTGAACTATCTGTGTTTTGTGCCTGCACCAAATTTAATGTCTCTAATCGTATTGGATGAAAATTTGAGACTTTATCCCAATCCCGTTAGAATATAGGTACATGAAAAGTAGCTTTATGTACTTATTATTTGAATATTCAGGTATCTAAATACGTACAAAATTTAATGCAAATGCTTCCAGCTGTTTCAGCGTGAAGTAATAACTAACACGCGCACGCACATAGACACAAACTTTATGATTTTAGTAGGTTTTTTTTTTAATATGATATAATTTTTTTTTATTCGACCGGATAACAAACAAGCAAGTGGGTCTCCTGATGGTAAGAGATCACCATCGCCCATAGACACCTACAACACCAGGGGTATTGCAGATGCGTTGCCAACCTAGAGACCTACGATGGGATACCTCAAGTGCCACTAATTTCACCGGCTGTCTTACTCTCCATGCCGAAACACAACAGTGCAAGCACTGCTGCTTCACGGCAGGATTAGCGAGCAAGATGGTGGTAGCAATCCGGGCGGATCTTGCACAAGGTCCTACCACCAAGCAAGACTCTCTTTTCTGGCAAGACTTAAATTTCTATTTGACCGTATGTGGTGTAATAAAACGAACGTAATTTATAGCTCCTAAATCATCATTAGGCACCTGCATTTAACGCGTGTCGAGTTCCGCTCTCTGATTTTAAACAATGTATAAAATAAATCATATGCCTTTAGGCGAAATTGTGAAGGAACTAGTACCAATTTAAACAAGCACAGGCGTTTAGGCAAACGTCCCAGTATACGACACGCTAATGCCCAATAGATGACATTATTTTGTCACCTCTATTGCTAAGGAGTCACTCATTAAGTAATAACGTAAGGGCCTCGATGGGAAGGGGGTTTTCAAAATGTCTACAAGTCCCGTATCTTTTGTTGTGGGTGTTGTAAAAACTGACTAAGGGATTAGATGCCCTACTGCCTAACGTTTCTGACACTAGCGAGCACAATCAAATTACAGTTTCTGTATGCGAAATTAACAATGCCTTCTTTTAAACTACCGAATGTAGAGATAGCATAACAAATTAAAGTTTCATTTCGATTCTTTACGACCACGATTTAGGGCTGCAACAGTCCATCTTTCTTCCGTTCGCCGATCGTAAAACCGTCGTTAAAAGACCGACACAAAGGAGTTTTGTTAATTTTTAACTGCTCAGTTTTATAGGGCGTTATCACCTTTGTGAAGTTTTGTTAGTCTTATTTTATATAAATACTATTAGTAAATGTTACTTTTAATTTCCTAGAGTATTTCGTATTGAATCACTTTGAGGATCGCTACTTAATTTTGTTGGATAACGAATCAGGTAGCTAAATTGTGACGTTCTTACAGCGAATTGCCCATGAAACTACCGTGAGACTCACTCATATTAAATAATATTGTAACGTCTTAAACCGAGTTTAGCTTGACATGTTTCGGGCTATTTCGTAGCCCTTCTTCTCAGGAGCACGCGACTCGGCGGCTGCCGCAACACGCGCACTACGCGCCACCGCTCTGCTCGCGCGACTACCCGACGAAACTAACACCGGCGCACAACTACCCGCACTTTTATCGTCATTTTTATTGTCACTGTCTAATGTAGGGTAGCACACAACACTAACAACATCGCTCCGTAAAGGCACGTTCACACCAACCGATGACGCAGTATTTAATACTGTTTTCCAACTCGGGGGTACCGACCAACCACAATCCCGGTTTAAATTCGGATGACGACTAATCTCAACGGCGCCGAGTCGCATGCTTCTGTGAAGAAGGGCTACGTAATAGCCCGAAACATGTCGAGCTTAACTCCATTTAAGACGTGAGTTATCCGTTACAATATGATTTAATATGAGCGAATTGCCCGTTTAAAAACCATCATTCATCATCATCACGGCCTATATACGTGGCACTGCAGGTCACAGGCCTCTTCTTAGGATGAGAGGGCTTTGGCGGTAGTCCCCATGCGGGCCCAGTGCTGATTGGGAACTTCACACACATCATTAAATTTCTATGTCAGTGTGTGCAGGTTATCTCACTATGTTTTCCCTCACGTCGTGGTAAATTTCGAATGTAATTTCACACATAAATTTGAAAAACTCAGAGGTGCAAGCCCTGGCTCAAACCTACGACCCTCTGCTTGAGAGGAAGTAGGTCAAACCACTAAGCCACCACGACTTTTAGATACTTACTGTTTAATAATTTATAGCTTTGACCAAATTCACAATTTATACACCACAAGAGCTGTGGTTTGAAATATCCCAGAGACCTAATGAAGGTAATTTCCAATGAGAAGGTTATGGTGAGAAAACGAGACAAAAAGCAGTGTAAATGTCTTTTACGGGATGACCGTAAAAGTCGGTTCGTTCAGTGACACTGACATTCGGCATAGGCCACAGATGAGATATAACATGACAATTGGTAGATTGTGCGTATCGATGTCTGTGGTCTATGGATGGTTCGACTCTTTTTTTTACTGTGTTGTTTATAATTTGTTATTGTACACGTGTCTTTTGTCTGGTTTTGTGTTCTGTTTGTTTTCATTATTGTTATTATTTTATTTAAATTATATTACTTTCTATTTGTTTCTTTTTAGATTTACTTTTTTGAATTTATGTCGCCTTCCGTGAAGTCGCCAAGCGGTCACAGCGGAGGACCAGCGTTGGCCTCCACGGCCAGCACTATGCTGAGCTGAGACCGTTTCGCGATTTCGCAAATACTGTCATTAATATTTACTTTATACTTGTTTTATTTTGTGTAATTATGTAATTTGCGAAATGCGAATAAACGTTTTCTATTTCTATTTCTATTTTCTATTTCTAAAAGTAAAAATTTGGAATTGAAATAAAAAATACAAAAAGATTCCAAAAACCAATCTTCAGTGTAAATGTGTCAAGGTGCTAAATCATCAGCCGTAGTTAAAGCAATGTCCTTTTTAATGATGCATAATTATATAACTCACTTCTGGCTTGTTAAAATGATATACGACAAGAAATATGTAGAAACTCATGTTTATGTGGCATTATCATTTACATAATATATAAGGCTAAGAGCGTTTGAAGTTGGTCTAGGAGGGTTCCACACATGCATGCGAGTAGGTAAAGCTAGGTACTTAGCTTATGTTTAATGAATACTTTATGAATTAAATACAATATTTTTACCTTGCTACCTCCGTCGTGGTATATATACACCTCTTCTATGTCACTTATAATAATAATAATAGCCATTTATACCATATTTTTCAATACTTGTTTTTGCATTTTTATGTTCTTGGAAAATCTGTACCTTCGAAGGAAAAGATTGCTATCCACTCCTTAAATTATGTTAGTCTAAAGCTGTTTCACCATCTTGATAGTTGTTAAACCTCATTTAAATTGATGACCTTCTCCGTCTATTTGAAAAAACAAATGGCGGGCATCCAAACCGCCAGATAAATGCTAGGCATGGTGAAACAGCCCCTTTCTATTGAATATGTAAATGTTGGCCAAAGGCATTATCCACAAAAAAGAGTACTACTTACTTGAGATTCTTTTGGGAGTTTTCCGTCATACCTCAAAGAAAACCACAAACCTTACAGGTAACTTTCGTTGTGCGAGTCCAGCTCGTACGGCGGTTTGTTCAAGACCCTTTATTTCAGGAACGCGTGAGATAAAGAGTTTGAAAATAACCTCATATTAATTAATGACCGGATAACTCACGTCTTAAATCGAGTTTAGCTCGAAATGTTTCGGGCTAATCCGTAGCCCTTCTTCATAATATACCTATTCAGGTCTATACCTAGTCCCTTTTTTTTTCTTTTTCTTCCCTTGAAACTGTGTCAAAATCAAATATCTAAATAAACTTAAAAGAGTTACGGCCGATTATGCCACAAAAAACGTGTATTTCGACACTTTAAAGGGATTCAAAATTTGTAGGGTATTTTCCGTTGACCTAAAACTATGAAATTTGGACTGTTATTCGTTAAATATATGATGAAGCCGTGGTGGCCTAGTGGTTTGACCCATCGCCTCTCAAGTAGAGGGTCGTGGGTTCAAACCCGGCTCGCACCTCTGATTTTTCGAAAATTCATGTGCGATACATTGAAATTTACCACGAGCTTTGCGTGAAGGAAACATCGGAGAAACCTGCACAAACCTCGAAGCAATTCAATGGTGTGTGTGAAGTTCCAATCCGCCACTGGGCCCGCGTGGGGAACTATGCCCAAGCCCTCTCATTGTGAGGGGAGGGGGCCTGTGCCCTGCAGTGGGACGTATATAGGGCTGGATGATGATGATGATGATTCGTAAATACCTATAAATGTCTAGGGACCCTCGGTGTGCGAGTCCAACTCGCACTTGGCTGGTTTTCTGATGTGGAAAACTGTTTTTACGACTTTACCGTTAGAAGTTGTTTTACCAGAAAAACAATTAAAATGAACTAAATAATTTCCTTGCTTCCACCCGCGACTAAGGTCTAAGGTGATATGGACCTCCGCAAGTTAACGCCTGATTCAATAAATTATTTAAAACAATTAAAATGAAATAAAATACAAGTATAAATAATAATTTCATCTCTTGTATTAAAATTATGTTAACGTCAGGGTGACGGCAAGATATGAATTTCGAATTTTGCTCTTCGTAGTAAAGGCCCTGGTGGCAACGCAGCCTGATGGTTTTCCAGGAACACGGGACCTTAATAATAACATATTGTAATCGATAGGTTTATAATTTAAGCGCTAAGCGCCGGCAGAACCCGCGTCGTAAACGATGTGATTATAAACCAGGCTGACGGGGCAAAGACTAATTTTACAGATGCGCTTTTTATAGTTTCCGATAGAACTTCACTTTGATTTGTAGTATTTGGGCGACGAATCAATTTATAAAGCTGATATTAAGTTGTAGCAGAAATAAAAACACGTTATTTAACGTACCTTACCATTATGCTCTAGGCTATCATTTTAATTTGGTTCAGAGGTACGAATGCCAGTGGCTTTGCCCTGCGTAAGAATAAAAAACAGGCGTGGCTAATTTTCTGTTTTATGCTAATTTTAGAGTAATCCATATCCTTATTGATGTCCGCCAATATGATAGATTTGACGCAAACGAATCAATTTTGAGACAGTACAAATGCGGACCTTGGTCACACGGCGGCCACGCTGTACAAAATGCACGACGATTCTGTACACGCGTCAATGTGTGCGTAAGATACACAGGGCTGACTATCTCAAAACCCTAATAAGTGCTATGATTGGTTTTCTGGAGTCTTTTTGTATTTTTTATTTCAACTCCAAATTTGTTACTTTTACGGGTATCCATACCGTGAACCATATCGAAAATACAAACTGATACATGGATGCACAGAAAAACAGAAAAAAGAGACCACACTGGAATCGAACCCAGTCCTCAGCAATCCGTGCTTGCGTGCTATAACTCTACACCACGCCTGGACAGGAATTAGACAGAAATTTTCCTATGCATACATAATCTCAGGTTGGTTATTCTACTACGCTACTTATGCAGCAAGCACTACCTAGGCCTAGACCTGGGTTCGATTCCCACGCTGGTCTCTTTTTCTGGTTTTTCTGTGCATTCATGTCTCAGTTTTAATTTCCTAATAAATGCTTACCAATGACATTTAAAGGTACTTATATGTAGGTATGGCTTAGATAGTGCAAATCAATGTAATCGTTAATCTTACCTATTTATTTAAACCTAATTAAAATGTTGTGTCTGTCTGTGTATTTAAGCATTATTATTTTCAATTACAATAGATATACGACTACAAACTTAAACGAATTATTAATCGCGATAATTTCAGAAATCATTATTATTTAGAAAAAGGAAAGTAGGGAGGGTACCGTTACCGTTCGCAAAATTATTGCTTCCGAACTTAGTGCCGTGCGGCCGACATACATCGCGTCGCGCACCCGACTGCTTTCCTGCGGTTTTCTTGCAATCTGCGCTTGAGGGGTGGGGTAACTCGAACCGGTGCGGGGCGGAGCGTGGCCATTCTGTACGTTAGTACTATTATATATTCTGTGCCTTGGTGAAGAGGATTTAAAAATAGAGTAATTAAATAACATTTTGCAAGTAAGGCTCGAAATTATTTATTATAAAATGACATACTAAATACCTATTAAGAGGTCTGCAATCCCTGGTTGGAAGGCACGGTCGTCAAACATTACTCTTTGGCCGACTATCGACATATCACCGCCTCAGGTCTGGTCGGCGCAAGCGCAACAGATAACTATCAGCGTATCGCCGCTTTGTACGTAATGCCATTTATAATTATCAGCTTTTTAGTATGCATGTGGTATAAATAATTCATCGCGAAACGTATGCCTTAAAATTTGAAACTGGGGCTTGAAGGATGCTGAGTATTCTCTCAAGCACTAAAATAGTACCTAGGCATTCATTTTGCTAAGTAGTCGACAGTTGTTAGGGGAGAATTAAGTATTTTCATCAAAATAATTGGAAGCTAATATTTTGCTCTAGGCTCGAATCACGTTGGTAAACCATAGACCATGGTAGTTGTTTTTTTTCTTCACGCTGATAACTAGCTTAGATAACTACTTGAAGGCGGAAACGTACCTACAGCTAAAACGCCACGCCACGCCACGCCACGTCGTCTGACGCATGCTTCTATCTGCACCTAACCTGTGAGCGGTAACTACCATGAGTTGACAGTGACCGTACTCGATAGCGACGGCGTAAATAATTTGTAGAGGCGCCTCTACAAATAATTTACGCCGTCGCTATCGAGTACGTCACTGTAAACTCATGGTAGTGGTACTGGCTATAATAAATACGAGTATATGGAAGTGATTCACCCCATACCCCATTTTTTCGGGGTTCAGCTGAAAACCAGCGCTGCAGCTCTGGTTACAGGGCTACGGCACATGCTAAGCTAAGTCCTTTTGGCATCACACTACAGCACAATATCTCTTATTTTCCTCTCTTCTCCTATTTATGTTTTTACTGTGTTTTTGTTGTGATGTAGTGTGTTTTTCTTGTCAATAAATGTTGTGAGTTTGAGTTAGTTTGTGAGGTTGATTAGCGCTGACACGCGTCGGATGGCGTGTGCAAGCGTGGCATGGCGTGGGGTTTTATAGAATAGTCCGCAGCTTAACTTCATCTTGTCCCCTGTACATAACCATCTTATACAACCAGTACTGGTAGGGGCCAAGTATTTCCTAAATTAATTAGGTAAAGTAAACTATCCACTTATTCTGAATTTGTATTTCAAAGAATTCTGACACCCGTGTTGCGGGTGTCCACGGGCGGTGGTGATTGCTTCCCATCAGGTTACACGCATGCTCGTTTTCCCCGCTTATATAAAAAAAAATGCCATGGAATTTCCCGAAAATGGTCTTCATCTACGTTGCCTGTTGAATATCTACTAGATCAAAAATGTGGGGCTGCTCGGCCAAATTCTTATATGTAAAAGTATACTTTGTTTGCTATCGCGTTAGGTAAGACTGTAATGGTAGATTTAACTTGAAAAGGAGTAAATACAATAAATAAATTGTATGTGTTTACCTACGTAAAGTGTCCATTGCCTTGAATTTGTACTTTAAAAAAAAATCCTGCCACTGAATTCACACGTCTCATGTGATAACCATTTAGGATGGTTTTAATTAGATAGCGTTTAAAATGTAATTTATTTGGGTACACCGCAGCGTAAATTTGTTTAAATTAAATTGGACGTTACAGAATTTGAATTTTATCTTTAACTAATCTTCTTAAGCTTGTTTTGGTGATAAAAATTGAGATAAAAGACGTGAGAGTGAGGTTTTAACAGTTTAACATAATTTTAAATGTTATGTTTATGCATTTCACGGATTAATTTTGTATTTAGAATTGTGTGTAAAAAGCTAATCTTTACCAGCAGCTTTTCTTGCATCAATTATTGATCTGGCAGAAAAACAAATGGTGTTTTCATTTAGGTTGTACTCGTACAACCTCGTACAATGATGCTCATTCCTATATGCCGAAACATGCTCTTTAAATCTAGCATATAGGAATGAGCATCCTGATAAGTCAAATTTCGCCAAACATTTGTTGGAACTAAATCATTCTTTATCGAACTCAGATTCGTATGAAGTGTTACATTATTTGTGGCAAGGGTTTCGTCTCGATGTTTTAGAATGCCATGGAGATAATTAGATACAACAGTATGCGGTCTATTATTAATGAGCAGGTAAATTTAGTTTCATCTCCCTTGCTACGGCTTGGAACTAATTTCAGCAATGGTAGTTAATAAAACATGCCTTGACAGTAAATAAATAAAAATCAAGGTAGTTTTGAAGGACGGTTAAAAATATTAATAATTTGTGGGTAGTTTTGTTTTGTTTCATAAAACGTATGTGGGTACTTGGGGAGTTACAGTGACAAGTTAAAACGGTGGTTGTGGTTCGTTAGTCTAACAACTGGTAGCATGGTGTACGGTTGTGTCACTCTGAGATGAGCTCTGGTTGAGTTCGAAACGCGTCAGTGTCACTACACTACACTGGTGGTGGTGATAGATGGGTTTGTGTGATTTGTGTGTGTTCTTACAGTGTGGAGGTGGAGGAACTGCATGAACACGCATATTTTGCATAAGCTTAGCTATCGTAAGGTCGCGGGTGAGCAAGGAAATTATTTTAGTTCATTGATATGGACCTCCGCAAAGTAACGCCTGATTCAATAAATCAATTTCACTATGTTTTCCTTGACAAAAGTATGAGATGTCAACAAGACATTAGTAGCACAAAGGTTCCACCCTGGTACATATTCAATTTGTTCGACTGTACATAGTCAATGTTCAAGCAAGTTTTGTTGATCTGTCATTGTTTTATTACACGTCAAGCTCTGCTTCACGACAAACTTAATTATATCAGCGGGAAATAAAAGAAAATTGACACCGTCATAGTATTTGAGTTCAATTTGTTCTATAGTAATGCTGCCCATCGGTAAATGTAACTTTGTAAAAGCGCATGTAAATATCAAAGCATGAATGACTTCATTTATTGACAGATTTATTGAATCAATTTTATGTGAAATTGTTTAGTCATTATTAAAGGGCAAATGGATCGTAATTTTAAAAACAACGGTTCTTTATTAAGTACCGACTTTTTTTTACATTAAACTGGCCGTGATTGACCCTATCTCCCAGATGTTAAGTTCAGATGAGGCCGAAGGTGTCACTGGTTCAGTAACAGCCTATTCAGTCTAGCCTCGAAGAGCCCTAGATTGTATTTATCCGGAAATACAGACGACGGGAGCGAATTCCATTCCTTAGCAATACATTATATGAATTAAAATTTCAGGATTTAACACCTTTGAAAATGATCTTCCGAACAGGTCGAAACTAGTCGGACCGTATCTGGTTTATAATCGTGAGTTGAACCGTTTAATTTCTACTTCGCATCTTCGTATCTTGCCGTCCCACTGAAGCTTCAATACCAGAGTGAGAGGGACGGTACGGTGCGAACTTCGGTTTTCAAATTTTGTTGTATTTAAATTGTATTTTTTTATGTATTTTATTATGTTCCATGTACTCTGCGAAGAGCGCATAAATATTTCTATTTCTAATTTTATTTTTTCAAATGTCGAAAGCTTAAGTATACCTAGTTAAAATAATTGTCGTTGTTTTTTAATACTTTGCCTCTGCGCAATATTTCATTGCGATTACACTTTTTCTTAATAATTTCATTGTCTTGTTATGTGGATGATTGTATCGAAGTTTTGTATGATCAATCACTCATGAACATTGACTTTTGACAATACAATTGCCTCGGGCTTTGTACTACAAGTGAAGTTATAAAAAGGTAAGCGGGTTATCATCATCCTAGTCTTCATACGTCGCACTATATATCATATAAAAATAATATAAAAATATTTATGTAAGACACTAGTTCAATTCAATAGAACGACAATTGTAGACAGCTACTTAATATAAACACTCTGGCCTAAGGCTTGTGATACTATTATTCTTTTTAGATGGAAATACCGACCCTGTTTATAATCGTGTGCACGCCCTTATATGTAGAGCTTCTATTGAATTGTACGTCACCCACGTTTTTAAGACAACTTAGGGTTTTTCCTCCGGATAACAAGGGATGGAAATACCACCCTGTTTTTCGTTGCACGCCCATAGAAGCTCCTGTCAGTCACCCAGTAGATGACATTTTTTTCCTCCAATAGACGCACCTATTGCATATCACTATGACTGTGTTTGACTATCGCCTCTCAAACAGAAGGTCGTAAACCCCGGCTCGCACCTCTGAGTTTTTCGAAATTCATGTGCGGAATTACATTTGAAATTTTACCACGAGCTTTGCGGTGAAGGAAAACCACGTGAGGAAACCTGCACTAACCTGCGAAGCAATTCAATGGTGCGTGTGAAGTTCCCAATCCGCACTGGGCCCGCGTGGGAACTATGGCCCAAGCCCTCTTGTTCTGAGAGGAGGCCTGTGCCCAGCAGTGGGACGTATATAGGCTGGGATGATGATGATGATGATGACTCTTATTCCGACGCAATAAGGCCGTAGTAACATATTTTTGAGTGGTTCGAATACACATAAGTATAAGGTTCAATAGCGAAGTTTAGCTAGAGCCATGTAATTTGGCAAAGGAATTATATTCAACTATAGCTATTATAACGGTAGCTCAACTGCCCATAATTTTTCCCACCCCACTACTTTTTGCCCCCCTGATCCCACCGTTTTTAGTCGCCATTGTTGCCAGGTAAGGCGCTTGTTATCGTCGCCATATTAGGCGCCGGCGCACGTCGCCCATATACGAACGCTGACCGGTACATACTAGTTCTAGGTTTTTTCGAAGTTGTTATTAACGTATCTACTATTATTTACCAACATAACAGTTCATCATCATCAGCCAAAGGCGTCGCCAGCCGATGGCCCGGGGGGAGGGGAGGGAGGTGGGCAAGTTGATATGGAGAATGGGAGAATGAGAAAAGTATGAATTGTAGGTAGTTTCAATTTCGACGTACGGGAATGATCAATCAAGCAAGTCAAGTCAAAGACTTAGGACTTTGGTTGCTTACATTTGGCAACTTTTTTATAATCTTTAGGGGGGGGGGCTGCCCCTCCCTGCTCCCCCCTGCCCTTGCCTATAGCTCCTACGGTAGCATGCGTACATTACTAGATCCGGCAGCTGAATAAAAGTGACACGAAAATTAAATAGTGCGAAATTTCATATCTACAAACTCAGCGGTTAATCCGTTATGAATACATTTTATTTATACGGATCCCGAGAAAAAATATCAGGATGAAAGTATCTTTGTACAAAATCTCTAATATATAAAATACCGCGTACTGCGTAAGAGCTGCAATGCACCCGTAATTCTACTTATGTTATGGGTGTCCATGGACGGCTGAGATTGCTTTCCATCAGACGATCCACCGCTTGTTTTCCCTTAAGTACCTTATATAATGGTAACCCTCTTTTTTATTGCAGTCTGTTGATAAAAAAAATCTAAAATATAATGTAATTTACTCATTAATTAATTAATTACATTAATTCACTCACTCTTAATTTTATTAATTCAAATTCAAGTTCATGTTGTATGGGTTGTTGTTTTTTAAATTGTTTTCTATTCACGGAATACCCTAACTAAGGGCAGCTTCACACTGATAAACCTTGAAATGAAAACGAAAGCCTTTGTCCGATCATCAATCATAGAAACCAGTTTAAAAAAAGAAACAAAACGCATTATTCTACAAACTTATCTCTGCGGGTGAAAGAGGCGCTAGTGTGTTCCGGATGATTAGAAATTAGTAGGTGTCTCCGTTCGTTCCAAATTTCGGTGTCTGCAAGGGCAATGATGTTGTTAAAAGTACACACAGTTTGTGTCTACACGTTCTGTTGATAGGCACGACGTTCATGAAAGGTTTTGGAGATCATCAACATCTCTATGATCAAAATGCTTATGCCGTTCTCGATTTTAGTATAAGACGGACCTATCTCTCCTCGTGGGTGCCGTAAATGGTAACTAAGGGATCTGAGGCCTTATTGCATAACGTTTTTGATGCTCGCGATGCAATCAAATGACAGTTTTTGTATGCGAAATCTCAGAAACTTTAGGCAATACGGCCTCTGACATGAGAGTGGGCGGCGGCGCTGTCCTCCTCCTGACTCCAGACTACGGCGAGGAAGAGAAAAGGCACCCAGTTTCTTTTAAGAAATTTGTCGTGAAGGCCAATGTCACTGATCCTCAACCAACTGTGTCTGACTGGGACAAAAGAACTGGCTCATGCATAACGTTTGGGCTCCACAGAAACCAGCGTTACTGCACGTAATGTGCGGCAACGCATGCTGAGTGGAGACCCTTTTTGGTATCCTGCCGTGTCACCAAGTAATATAGTTTTAGGGCTAGTTTTAGTCTTATCTTAGTTTTAGGTGGTATATACTTATGGAGCCAAAATAAATCTTTCTTTCTTTCTTTCTTTCAAAGGCCACGACACGGCCACTCTTGTCTTTCTCGCGGTCGGCGAGACTTAAACTAGTAGAGTATTCCGTCAAAACCAACCATCTCCTGAAATAATCTGGATTATTTTTTAATCAACTATTACAGTATTAAATTCAATCATCAAAATTATTTTACGCTTGACATCAGTGTTAAGCTACCATACTTTATTTATGACCCAATCGAACTGACGTAACAAAATGAACGTTCACAGAACACACATTTTATGATCATGTCGGTTACTCGAAGCTTTTGAGTGTACATCAATTTGTGATGCTGCTAGGGGAGATAGATACAAGAGCTTCTTTTTACCCGACTGCGAGGAAGGAGGGTTATTTACCCGACTGCCCGAAGGAGGTTTAGTCGCCCTGGAAATTCGGAGATACTCCCACTGGATGCAGTCCTAACTTGAAAGAGAGGCCCTTGCTTTTGTTTATAGGGTTAAAAATAAAATACATTTTTGTTTCAAAAAAAGTGAGCGGGTCCAGGATTTTGGTTAGGGAGTGCGCCTTTACTAGAAATCTACAGGCAAGCGGAGCGGTGTGCGAGGAAAAAAACTATCAACAGAAAAAGAGATTCTGAATAAAGTAGGTTTTTGGTCAAAGTCAACTGAAAAGTTGCGAATAATATTTTAAATGTTTTGTGCTAAAATCCAACTAGGTACTACTTTTTTTCTTCAAAACAATTGCTAACTCTATTTTCTATATTTCCAGGGCATTAAAATCTACGTTTGTCAGATTTTAATTAGTATTGTTTTAGACCATCTTTCACTAATTTAACCACAAAGTTTATTTTAGGTATAATTTTATTAAGATGTAAAGTGGCTTTACTGTTTGAGTATAATTTTACTTGTCTATTTAGTGCTGTTCAAGCCTTTGGCGCTTTACTTTATTAAGCTATTAGAGGCTGAATGCGTGACGTCTGTGCCTCTGCCTTGCTGCGTGGGAACAAAAAAAGTTTCGGAGCGAACCGCTTTTGAGGTTATGTTTTTATTTTGGTCATAAATGTGTTAATTGATTGAGTATCTTCAGATTAAAATGTATTAAAAAACACGGCCAAATGCATGTCGGACAACGCGCAGTGTAGGGTTCCGTACTAAAATATTTAATATGTTGGTAATAAGTATGTTTAGATCAATGAGGTCTATCGTTTTTTGTCTTTCTAGATGGCGCCACTGTTGCGTGAGGTTTTAAGTGTGACTTTCAAAGTCTGTTATTACGGGCGTGAAAACAAAGTTTAGATTAAAATCATATCTAATACACCTTAAAACTGTACCATAAAAATATCGAGCAACCACAGTGTTGCGCAGTCCCCGTTTTGTTCGGAAAAAAAGGGAGGACAAAAGTTTCCCAAAGACAAAACAGTCATTCATTGCCCCGTAACGCATAATTGCCATAATTAATTTCAGGTAATGCAAAATATTCACATAATTATTCTAATTATAAATAAACCCGCGTAGCTCACCCAAAAACTATGAGATTTGACATTTCGGAGACCTCACGCTACACTAGCGCCTCTAGCGGCGAATCCATACGCGATAGCCCTCATTACTTGTATACCGGTGTGGCCTGTAATATGAGCAAATAGGTAATTAAAACATACATCACACTGGTAAAAAAAAAAAACACTAAAGTTTATTCGAAGAAGCAATGTAAAGCAAACTGCTTGATGCTTTTAGTGTTTTTGTGGTTTTTTTTTATCAGCAGTATTTAATTTGTATGAAAAAGGAAATCTAAAGACTCCATTATTCTTAAAAGTCGCTGAACTAATGTTGTTCAGTTTGACAAGTACGTCCTATGTTTTAATTATTTGCTCGTGATAAGTTATCCTTTTGAATAAATTTCTTATATAAATTATTAACAAGATTTTTTTGAGATTTTTCAAGCCAGTTTTAATAAATTGTTGTGATGTTTTCAAAATAAAATCATTCATTCATTCATTCAATTCATTCATTCATTCATTTAAATTTTAGCTTGGGGGATACTTGCCTCTAACAAAATTTACACTTTAAATTTTTTGATTTGCAACAAAACCTTAAATTGAATCCTAGCAAACTTATATCGTTCTAAAAAACTTTATCTAATGATACCCCTAACTATAGGCTTAATTAAATCCTATACCCATTTTTTTCATTTATTTACCTGCGACACAAAAAACGAGGGGTGTTATAAGTTTGACCGCTATGTGTGTCTGTGCCACCGTAGCTCTTAAACGGGTGGACCGATTTGAATGCAGGTTTTTTGGCGATGATTCTTGGACATGTTTTATCAAAATCGGTTCAGCCGTTTTTGAGATATTGAACTTTGAAGTGACAGTCGGGGGTTTTCCAACTTTTTCTTGGTTAGGTTATTTATCGAACAGCTGGCAAACGAGCACGCGGGTCACCTGATGGTAAGTGATCACCGCCGCCCATGGACACCTACAAGTGCGGGTGCGTTGCCGGCCTAAAGGGGGGGGGGGTCAAGGGAAGTTTTTAAACCTCCACATCTCCCAATCACTCGTGCGAAACACAGTAGCAAATGTTACTAACCCGGTCAAAAACCCCATTGTACTGCAGCCAGCAAGTGGTTACAGTATGGCTTTACCACATGTAATCGAAGCTCTTCCGAAGCCTACACGATAAAAAATTCAAATTCATATTCAAATGATTCATTCAGTAAATAGGCCGCAATGGGCCTTTTAACAGTCATTTTTTTAAACTACAGCGCTTTCGGAAAGACCATCATTGCCAAGAAGATGCGCCGCAGAAACTTGGCAGAAAGTCATTTTTCATAAAAAATATAATTACAAATAAAATACTTAAAACTATATTATACAATTAAAGAAAAAACAAATTTAATAAAAGAATACAGGGATGTATGTATAGATACCTATGCATTAAACTAATAACCGTCCAGTCGCGTTCTACATCCAGAAAGAAAAGAAAGAAAG
>NC_133474.1:1784691-1815895 GCF_025370935.1 Choristoneura fumiferana
AAATACGCGAAACAACAAAACATTGTAAGAAGACATTTTCAAGCGAGCCTTGTCGGCGGTTGACGTGCGCTTTGATATGTTACGAATCTCAAAACTTTGATGTTTTGATTGGGTTCGATTTATATTTTTGTTTGTGTGTAAATTTGTTGGTACAATGCACGAACTTTAGCATACAACATGTCAGTGCGCAAATGTGTCAGCACCTCATTTTTTTAATTGCCGCCACTCTCAAACAAAACTCATCTCTTAAAGAGGTCATAGGTGATTAATGGAAAAAATAGAATTAAAATTAAAAAAATGCATTTACATAAAATAAAAAACCAAAAATCATAAAGTATAATTTTTTGAAGATAGATAATGTAAAATATATTTAAAAACAATCTTTCTGAAAGTTCTAGTAAACCCAAAGAAGGGGTAGGTATCTGCGACGTGGCGACGCGACCTATCTGCAAAATGAACTTTTGATATATATTTTTATATTGAATTTTATCAAAAAGTATACTGCACTCGAGTTACTCTCGTATCGTACCACCACACGCCTCAGGGGGGCGTTTTAAAAAAAGTGTACCCTTTCTTTTTTTTTAAATTTTGAAAAAAAAATATGGTTTTTCCTACTCAGTATCAAGAGCACAATCAAATTCCGATAGTTTAAAAAAAATCTCCAAAAAAAATGACAGTCTTGCGAACGTTTTTTTCATACACTCAGTCAGTATGGCGTGACAAAACGAAACTCATAAAAAATTTTCAAATGGATGATGGAATCGATTATGCTCTTGATTCTGAGTAGGAAAAACTATATTTTTTCCAAAAAAAAAAAAGAGGGTACACTTTTTTTGAAAACGTCCAGTTTATGCTATGCCATACTTTATAATAAGGGTAAAAGGTCCGTAACTAGTAAAATTGGTCTTCAACAAGATTCCAACTGTTTAAATATGTGAAAGATCGTGGAGATAGTCGGAAAGAGTCGCCCTGGGTCTACCAAATGTGGAAAGTCTATTGAACGTTAACGATTGGATGATAGCCTGCAATGAAGAACGCTGCGGCATGCATTAAAATAGAAGATATTCTAGCTTTGATAAGCGTATTGAGGGTATTTAAAGTACGTACATGCACAGATAACCACTAAAAGACCAATCAAAGAACAGTTAGTAAAATAAGAGAAGAAAGAATAGAAGGAACGAAAGAAGAAGAATAAGTAGGAAGAAGTCGTAGCTGCCCAATATCCGCCTATATACGTCCCACTGCAGGGCAGAGGCCTCCTCTCAGAACAAGTGGGCTTGGGCCATAGTTCCCACGCGGTCCCAGTGCGGATTGGGAACTTCACACGCATCATTGAACTGCTCGCAGGTTTTTGCAGGTTTCCTCACTATGTTTTCCTTCACCGCAAAGCTCGTGGTAAATTTCAAATGTAATAATTCCGCGCATGAATTTCGAAAAACTCAGAGGTGCGAGCCGGGGTTTGAACCCACGACCCTCTGCTTGAGAGGCGATAGGTCAAACCACTAGGCCACCACGGCTTCATCAAAATAGTTCTTCACTCGGCAAAATATGTCCAATAAAACATTTGAACATTTAGTGCCGTTTTAACAAATGTACGGGCACGCACAGCCGTCCTGTATTTTCCATTATAACCAACGTGTGCTGACCGCACATCGTAATTAGATCTCTCGTCTCGCTCATAAAGCCGACGCTGCATTGTCCCGCTCGATCCATCACACTGCGCCCGAGAGCACTAAACCGACTGGAGACGTCTCAGGCATCAATGTCTATACAACAGTTGTAATTCACTGTAAGATGAACAAAGATCTTATTTTTTAGGGTTCCGTACCCAAAGGGTGCCAATGGAACCCTATTACTGAGACTCCGCTGTCTGTCTGTCTGTGTGTCGGTCTGTCTGACTGTCTGACTGTCTGTTTCTCTATTTCTCTTGAGTCGTAAGATACTTGAAGTTTTTAAAGATTATTTATTATAGTGGCCACTATAGCAACAAATACTAACTACCTACCAAAAAACTACAATACAAATAACGTGATTATTTTGCCGTTTTTTGCTTGATATTTAATAACGGCAACACACGTAACGCTTGAAACATTCACATAATCTTTAGTTATATAATCACTTTAAAATAAATAGTTAAATTAAAATAAAAATAAATGCTTAAGGGGAGCTCCCATTAAACCAACCTGATTTTTTTTCGTTTTTTTTGGTAATGTCTGATTTGTATAAAAATATAGTACGGAACCTTCGTGCGCGTGTCCGACTCGCACTTGGCCATTTTTTGACAGTCAAACATCTAACTGAATTATTTTTACTTTTTATTTGTTGTAAATAAACATATTGCGTATAAAATATGCTTGCTGATTTGGGACTAAAACTATATTTTATATATAAACCTAGTAAGTATGTGCAAAGCCTTATACTAAACGCCGCAGCATTAACGGAGAAATGACTATTTAATACTTCGGAATATACCTACATAACATTTATGTTATCATAGCAAAAGGGAGGTATGTGAACTCCACCCTTTAGGAGACTTATATGCCTACTCCGGCCGGGATGCTTTGGGTTGTCGATGTCTATTTTAGATTAATTTCATGCCGGCAAATAAATTTAGTACGAAAATTAACTTAAATTTGTCTTATGTCTGTGTCGCCGCTATATTATTATTATTATATTAAATTTAAAATATTATTTATAAATTCGCTTGAGTGGTGGTGACGACTGTGTACATACTACTCATGTTTACCTAAACATAATAACTATATTGTTTATAGGTAGGTAGGTAGGTATCTATTATTTTTTCATGTGTCCCTGCATGAAACTATTACACTACACTTATATACTAGTAATTTACAACTATACATAATATAAAAAAATACGTAACTATGAGTACGCGAACGTAAAAGGTGATCATCTCGCGAAGCGAGCGTAAGACGAGCGAGCTAAAATCAAAACGTACGGCACCGACGGCAGCGCAGCCTTGACTACAAAAAAACTTAAACCTCCTTAAATTATCAGTGTGTACATGCGGCGTCTGCGTGCGTACCGGCGCCAACCGGCACGCACACACTTAAGCCGCGCGATGTAATTTTGTTTGTAGTGAACTTGCTTCTCCTCTTTTACTATGGTGTTATTTTTTTATATTGTATTCATCCAGATGAATTCATAAAAAGGAAATCTACTCGGAATTTCGATCTTTATCCAGAGAGTATAGACACATCTTTAACATCTCCGGTTGGTTTATTCCTGTAAGCACTGCGCTTGCGTCTCGAATTAGATGCACGGATAACTTGATCCTTGCTGCAGGGATTTTGTGTGTTAGTCATGGACTACCAAGAAATAGCTTCAAACGGCGTCTAGAACAGTCATAGTAGCCGTTGAAACTCCTAGATCATCATAATCTTCATCTCGGCCATATATGTTTAACTACCGGCACAGGCGTCCTCTCAGAATGAGAGGGCTTGAGCCGTATTTCCCACGCGGGCCCAGTGCACACCTCCAGACCAGACATATGCAGACCGTGGTCATCGGCCGATGAACACTTTTATTAGATCATCTTCCTTATGTTATTATTATAAAGGGGGATTGTTAATAACGAGTTGGTGCACGCGGCGTCACGCCCTTGCAGAGCTCTATCCCGAAGGAATTCCAAAAGAACCGTCTCTGTAAAGACTTTGTATAATTCCAGGGTTCCTGGTCAAACCCGATAAGTCGAAATAATTGACTGTTGAAAATAGAACACTCTATGTAAAAGTTTAAATTCTTTTTATGAATTAAGTATTAGATCGAGTTATTATAGGTAGGTTTGACCAGGGAACCCGCTCGATTTATGAGAATTCCCCTGGAAATGTTAAATCTCGGAATTTCAATATGACTGCCAGATTTAATGGTTTGTACAAGCAAAACCGTCGGTAAACGCAAGATGTCTTATAGTTAATTATTGTCATTCCCAAATTTGCTTTATACGGCATATCTGTCGAGTGTCCAGTCACCATCTTTAATATATGCCACAGCGGAGCGTGCAAAAATATCTGACACGTCCTTCCGGCCCTAAAAATAGAGTCGTATCAGATATTTATGCACTCTTGTTGTGTAAGATATTGGTGCTGGTGACTGTACCCGTAAAGACGGGCGCACTCAGCTACATAATATTGGGTCCCATTCGACGTCCATCGACGGCAAGGAAGCAGGGCTACTAAGAATTGAATTGGCTTTCATGAATTGAAAAAATGAAATGAAACATATCCGCCATATCTTACAAACTCACCGTTTAACGATTTGCCTAGTGACGTTAAGGCAGATCATGAAATTCCTAGGCATATCATGAAACGACGCCATTTCATGATTTGGCCAGTTTATATCGGTTCTGGTACTTCGCCGTTCGTAGTAAATTCGAAAATTATCATTTTATTACAATTATCATATTATCGTCCCGTCACTCTCACTCTCGTATTAAATTATATAAGCGTCGGCGGGACGGCAAGATAGGAAGTTCGAATTTTACACTTCGTAGTGGGCCTGTGAGGCTCAAAGTCACGCAACGAGCTATGGAGAGAGCTATGCTTGGAGTTTCTTTGCGCGATAGAATCCGGAATACGGAAATTCGTCGAAGAACTAAAGTCACTGACATAGCTGGAAAAATATGCCAAATTGAAGTGGCAATGGCAGGCCACATCGCTCGAAGAACAGATAACCGTTGGGGAAAAGTCCTCGAGTGGCGACCACGAACCGGAAGACGAAGCGTTGGCAGGCCTCCCACCAGGTGGACTGACGACATCGTGAGAGTAGCGGGAAACCGGTGGATGCAAGTGGCAAGTTGTCGTTCATTGTGGCGTTCTAAGGGGGAGGCCTTTGTCCAGCAGTGGACGTCTTCGGGCTGATGATGATGATGATGAGTGGGCCTGCAGGGCTACTACGAAACTCGAAACTCGAAGTTTGTGTCGTGCGGTCCCTCTGTCACTTATACTATTTAATACCAGAGTGAGAGGACGGTACGATACGAACATCGAGTTTCAGTTTCGTAGTAGCCCTGCTGGACCCGGAACCGAGCGATCGATTTTAGCTCTAGATAGAGATGTGGAGGTCAAGAGAAGGCTAAGAAAAAAAAATGGCATCAATATATTTTAACGTCCTGACCGATACAGAAATATTTTTCCCACGTAGAATCACCCAAGTCCCCTTACATAAGTATCATTCTTGGAGAAAACGAACCTAAAAAAAGTAAGTTCCGTAGCCATTACGAAAAAATCAAATAATATTTTTCTAAGGATTTTGTAGGTATATACGATCTTCAAGTTTAGGTATATTTTATACCTTAGGCTGCTATTTACTCTTAAACTACTAATAATTCTCAAGCAATCTTAGCCGCTGAATAGAAAAATTGTCTTAGCAACTCCCCAATGGTTTTAAAAGACCTATCCAATGATGCCCCGCACTATAGGGTTAGTCGAGAAAAATAATATCACCCCCACTTTACGTCTATGGGAGGTACCCTAAATTTTTTTTTTTTTTTTTATTGTACCACTGTGTCGGCGTGACTGATGTATATTCATGCCAAATTACAGCTTTCTAGTACTAACGGTCTCTGAGCTTACCCGCGGACTGACAGACGGACAGACATGGCGAAACTATAAGGATTCCTAGTTGTGTACGGAACCCTAAAAAGCCCAAAATATTTATACTTGCCTTAAGCTCAACAGAAGCTTAAACATACCAAGCGACACATATCGTATGGACATTCCTGCTTGGATACAATGAGCTAGGGATGGCGATCTAAAGGTTTATGGAGATATCGATTAATAGGGAGCGAAATCAATTTCGACACTGGATCGATTAGAACGTAGTCAAGTATCGGAATGCGTTTTTGTCTAATTTCGCAATAACTTTAAATAAGAAATAGGTTTTACTTATTTATGAATGTTTTTTTGGAGTCTTTTTGTATTTTTTATTTCAACTCCAAATTTGTTACTTTTACCGGTATCCCGTGAAACCATATCGAAAATACAAACTGAGACATGGATGCACAGAAACCAGAAAAAGAGGCCAGCACTGCAATGGGAATCGAACCCAGGTCCTCAGCAATCCGTGCTGCGTGCTATACCCCTACACCACTGCTGGACAGGAATCAAGACACGAATTTTTCCTATGCATACATATCTCAGGTTGCTTATTTCTACTATGCTTCTTAAGCAGCAGCACTAGCGACATCTATGTTGTGTGCTGGTCTCTTTTTCTGGTGTTTCTGTGTATCCATGTCTCAGTTTGTAATTTCGATATTTACTTGTATTACATAGAGATATTACAATTTATTTTTAACCCATTTGGCTATACTTATTTGGCGTTTAATATATTGTTATAAAACGTTTTTTGTATTTGAGTTATACTTTGGAACAATAGCCCGCAAACATTTTGGAAAAGTACCTAACATTATATTTTACATATATATTTACTTACTATTGTCATAAGAACGTTGTACAGTCAGTATTAAAAGTAGCTGGTTACTTTTGTACTTGGTCGTTTTACAGCCACATACTTAGCGCCACCACAAGATTGTTAATGTGTTAATATGACAGAGTAAAAAAGTAACCAGCTACTTTGATGCTGACCGTACCATATATTATCACAGAAAGTACTGAATAACGAACATCTCAACTCTAAAGCCTTCGACATAGGGCTTCTAATGTAGTTTTTGATCGTGATTCCTTATTCTCAGACCAAATCACATTGCACTATTTGGATTTTCGATTCCATATATTTTTTTAAGGTCTGTTTAAAAAAAATCGACTTTTTTGTAAGTACTCGATTAAAAATCAAGAATCGAAAGGATGAATTGGCATCCCTGGGCCAGCATCCTTATTTGGAGAGTCCTAATGAGCCTAATGGGACGCTCCCACGACTGGGCTTTTTACCGCGGACCTCCTTTTCGGGCGGTATTAATAGCACGTAACTTGCATTATGATAGTTAACAGGAGATTTATGTTTGGTGACGATTACGGAGTACTATGTGGTTTGGATCGCAGTTGAGCCTTTTATTTATTTATTTACTAGACCTTTACTCCCAGCTTCGCACGCTAATTTAATTAGATACAGCCGTAACCGTTTTAATATTTCCTTGGGAATTTCCAGAAATTACATGGTGGTTTTTATTGACGTTGCATTAAAAACAAACGTAAAACATCACAAACGTGCCAAATTTTATGACTTCAATTCAAACCCAACTTATCCCTATCTCTTAGGGATATCGGGATAACAAGTAGCTAATATCTTGTTCCAGACGTCCGCTACCTACATACCAAATTTCATCCAAATCCGTCCAGCCTTTGTAGCGAGAAGGATTAATAAATAAATATCACGGGACAATTCACACCAAATTGACCTAGTCCAAAGTAAGCTTAGCAAAGCTTGTGTTATGGGTTACTAAGCAACGGATAAATATAATTGTATAGATAGATACTGTAGGACTAGGCTGTTATACCGCTGGCAGGTGGTAAAACTGACCACCTGGCAGGTTAGATTAATTCTAGTTTTGTATAAACTGATAGGTTTTTTTATATAGTGTTTCTAGAATATAACTTTAAAACAGATTGACAGCGTATACATGCCGGAGCGCAGAGATTGCTCCCGATAGCCTAAGCGGCTGGTGCTATGCTATGTAAATGTATTTTAAAGCTCTGAAATAAATCCAAATGATTGAAGAAGTTGTTTATTTGAACTAAGTTTAAAGTCACGCGCGTTGATCCCCAGTACCTAAGCTCTTACCTAGTTACAGTCCCCACAATACATACTTAAAATACATAGTAAACCCAAAGACCCGAGAACAAACATTCATATTTGTCATACAAGTATCTGCCCCGACACGGGAATCGAACCCGGGACCTCAAGCTCCGTAGTCAGGTTCTCTTACACTAGGCCATCTGGTCGCTAAATAATCTAATAATATACTAGTAATAACTAAATCTTTTTTGATATCTACCAATCTACGATGGTCTCACACTGCGTACTTATTCTGCTTAAGAGCGGGCTCTGCTGCAATGGATATTATATACCTAACCCAAAATGTCACTCTACTCCACACAAATACTATCACTCAGTTCTCCCACAAAAATGTCTAAGTGACATTACTTTCGTTCAATCTATTATCAGTTCTTGTGATCGACACGCGCCATAATGTCTAACATTTGCGATCACATACACCATCTGTTTCTCTGCGGATAGAATCAGAATGATGATATCCGCAGTAGAACTAAGTTTACCGACATAGCCCGAGAATGCGAAACGAGGCACATGCTCGCAGGACTGATGGCCGATGGAGTCAGGAGGTTCTCGAATGGCGCCCGCGGACCGGGAGACGAGCTGTCGGTAGGCCCTCAACAAGATGGAGCGACGAGGAATGCGGAAAGCACAAGACCGGTGTGAATGGAGAGCCTTGGGGAGGCCTATGTCCAGCAGTGGACGTCTTTCGGCTGACATGATGTGATGACACCATCTCTTTCTACCCTTATCCACCTTGTGATAGAGAATTGGTGAAAACGATTGTGTGCGCGTTAGACAATATAAGACCTTGCTAGGCCGGTTTTAAGCACTGGTGTACGGAAACATGTTTATGGCCATTTTATTTGTTCCCATTGTTTTACTAACGCTACGTGCATGTCGCTGTGGGCAGCAAGCGATCCTCGACGCATCCTCCCCAGATTGGACGCAGTATAAATATACTCCCATTACTATTACAGATAATCCTTCTAACTTACACAGATTCATAAAATGCGGGCGCAATTAAATTCAAAGATGGATTCAAACTGCCAAAATTATTTAAATTTTACAGATATTTTTTTTACAAATTACGTATAACGTGCTATGAATTCGACGGTACCTTTAACAAGGATAAAATTGAATGTGTTTTTTTTACACAAGAGAGAAAGAAAATGTTTGTTAGGCATATCACAAGGTATTGATTTAATACGACGATTTTGACGACCAGAGCCTAGTGGTTAGATAACCTGGCTACGAAGCTTGAGGTCCCGGGTTCGATTCCCGTGTCGGGGCAGATATTTGTATGAAAATACGAATGTTTGTTCTCGGGTCTTGGGCGTTTAATATGTATTTAAGTATGTATCTGTCTATATAATTATAATTTATCCGTTGCTTAGTACCCATAACACAAGCTTTGCTAAGCTTACTTTGGGACTAGGTCAATTGGTGTGAATTGTTCCGTGATATTTAATACACTGATCTCTGTTACTGGTCTCTATCTGTAGTTCTATGCTCTAGTCAATAATATGACTATCATTATTTTGGAACTAATACAAAAAGCAGGAGTGGCAGAGTCATTCACAAAATTAAAGGATTAACTAAGTAGTAGTATGAACACAGCAAAAACTTCAGTATTAACTTTCTTGACACTCAACGGGGTGCTTTCAATGCATTGTAACTGTCAGTTTGTATGACAAGCCTGTTCATTAATATGATTAGATATTCGTGTAAAGTCATGATTGTCTGCGCAGAGCAGAGGGCCATGGGTTCACACCCCGGTCGCACTTCTGTGTTTTCGGAACTTATTTTGCGAACATTTGAAATTTACTAAATACATGTCGAAAATACAAACTGAGACATGATGCACAGAAAAACCAGAAAAAGAGACCAGCGCTGGGAATCGAACCCAGGTCCTCAGCAATCCGTGCTGCGTGCTTTAACCCCTACACCACCGCTGGACAGGAATTTAGACACGAATTTTTCCTACGCATACATATCTCAGGTTGCTTATTCTACTACGCTACTTATGCAGCAGCACTAGCGACATCTATGTTTTCGCTCTCAACGAGAGACGTCACATTCTATCGGAACCAACCGCTCACCCAGAAAAGAGATGTCGCTACTAAGCAATCAAATTATGATTGGTTATTTGGAGTCTTTTTGTATTTTTTATTTCAACTCCAAATTTGTTACTTTTACGGGTATCCCGTGAAACCATATCGAAAATACAAACTGAGACATGGATGCACAGAAAAACCAGAAAAAAGACCAGCGCTGGGAATCGAACCCAGGTCCTCAGCAATCCGTGCTGCGTGCTTTAACCCCTACACCACCGCTGGACAGGAATTTAGACACGAATTTTTCCTACGCATACATATCTCAGGTTGCTTATTTCTACTACGCTACTTATGCAGCAGCACTAGCGACATCTATGTTTTTCGCTCTCAACGAGAGACGTCACATTCTATCGGAACCAACCGCTCACCCAGACAAGAGATGTCGCTACTAAGCAATCAAATTATGATTGGTTATTTGGAGTCTTTTTGTATTTTTTTTTCAACTCCAAATTTGTTACTTTTACGGGTATCCGTGAAACCATATCGAAAATACAAACTGAGACATGGATGCACAGAAAAACCAGAAAAAGAGACCAGCGCTGGGAATCGAACCCAGGTCCTCAGCAATCCGTGCTGCGTGCTTTAACCCCTACACCACCGCTGGACAGGAATTTAGACACGAATTTTTCCTACGCATACATATCTCAGGTTGCTTATTTCTACTACGCTACTTATGCAGCAGCACTAGCGACATCTATGTTTTTCGCTCTCAACGAGAGACGTCACATTCTATCGGAACCAACCGCTCACCCAGACAAGAGATGTCGCTACTAAGCAATCAAATTATGATTGGTTTTTTGTATTTTTTATTTCAACTCCAAATTTGTTACTTTTACGGGTATCCCGTGAAACCATATCGAAAATACAAACTGAGACATGGATGCACAGAAAAACCAGAAAAAGAGACCAGCGCTGGGAATCGAACCCAGGTCCTCAGCAATCCGTGCTGCGTGCTTTAACCCCTACACCACCGCTGGACAGGAATTTAGACACGAATTTTTCCTACGCATACATATCTCAGGTTGCTTATTTCTACTACGCTACTTATGCAGCAGCACTAGCGACATCTATGTTTTTCGCCCTCAACGAGAGACGTCACATTCTATCGGAACCAACCGCTCACCCAGACAAGAGATGTCGCTACTAAGCAATCAAATTATGATTGGTTATTTGGAGTCTTTTTGTATTTTCTCTTGTTGGGTGAGCGTTGGTTCCGATAGAATGTGACGTCTCTCGTTGAGGGCGAAAAACATAGATGTCGCTAGTGCTGCTGCATAAGTAGCGTAGTAGAAATAAGCAACCTGAGATATGTATGCGTAGGAAAAATTCGTGTCTAAATTCCTGTCCAGCGGTGGTGTAGGGGTTAAAGCACGCAGCACGGATTGCTGAGGACCTGGGTTCGATTCCAGCGCTGGTCTCTTTTTCTGGTTTTTCTGTGCATCCATGTCTCAGTTTGTATTTTCGATATGGTTTCACGGATACCCGTAAAAGTAACAAATTTGGAGTTGAAATAAAAAATACAAAAAGACTCCAAATAACCAATCATAATTTGATTGCTTAGTAGCGACATCTCTTGTCTGGGTGAGCGGTTGGTTCCGATAGAATGTGACGTCTCTCGTTGAGAGCGAAAAACATAGATGTCGCTAGTGCTGCTGCATAAGTAGCGTAGTAGAAATAAGCAACCTGAGATATGTATGCGTAGGAAAAATTCGTGTCTAAATTCCTGTCCAGCGGTGGTGTAGGGGTTAAAGCACGCAGCACGGATTGCTGAGGACCTGGGTTCGATTCCCAGCGCTGGTCTCTTTTTTCTGGTTTTTCTGTGCATCCATGTCTCAGTTTGTATTTTCGATATGGTTTCACGGGATACCGTAAAAGTAACAAATTTGGAGTTGAAATAAAAAATACAAAAAGACTCCAAATAACCAATCATAATTTGATTGCTTAGTAGCGACATCTCTTGTCTGGGTGAGCGGTTGGTTCCGATAGAATGTGACGTCTCTCGTTGAGGCGAAAAACATAGATGTCGCTAGTGCTGCTGCATAAGTAGCGTAGTAGAAATAAGCAACCTGAGATATGTATGCGTAGGAAAAATTCGTGTCTAAATTCCTGTCCAGCGGTGGTGTAGGGGTTAAAGCACGCAGCACGGATTGCTGAGGACCTGGGTTCGATTCCCAGCGCTGGTCTCTTTTTCTGGTTTTTCTGTGCATCCATGTCTCAGTTTGTATTTTCGATATGGTTTCACGGGATACCCGTAAAAGTAACAAATTTGGAGTTGAAATAAAAAATACAAAAAGACTCCAAATAACCAATCATAATTTGATTGCTTAGTAGCGACATCTCTTGTCTGGGTGAGCGGTTGGTTCCGATAGAATGTGACGTCTCTCGTTGAGAGCGAAAAACATAGATGTCGCTAGTGCTGCTGCATAAGTAGCGTAGTAGAAATAAGCAACCTGAGATATGTATGCGTAGGAAAATTCGTGTCTAAATTCCTGTCCAGCGGTGGTGTAGGGGTTAAAGCACGCAGCACGGATTGCTGAGGACCTGGGTTCGATTCCCAGCGCTGGTCTCTTTTTCTGGTTTTTCTGTGCATCCATGTCTCAGTTTGTATTTTCGATATGGTTTCACGGGATACCCGTAAAAGTAACAAATTTGGAGTTGAAATAAAAATACAAAAAGACTCCAAATAACCAATCATAATTTGATTGCTTAGTAGCGACATCTCTTGTCTGGGTGAGCGGTTGGTTCCGATAGAATGTGACGTCTCTCGTTGAGAGCGAAAAACATAGATGTCGCTAGTGCTGCTGCATAAGTAGCGTAGTAGAAATAAGCAACCTGAGATATGTATGCGTAGGAAAAATTCGTGTCTAAATTCCTGTCCAGCGGTGGTGTAGGGGTTAAAGCACGCAGCACGGATTGCTGAGGACCTGGGTTCGATTCCCAGCGCTGGTCTCTTTTTCTGGTTTTTCTGTGCATCCATGTCTCAGTTTGTATTTTCGATATGGTTTCACGGGATACCCGTAAAAGTAACAAATTTGGAGTTGAAATAAAAATACAAAAAGACTCCAAATAACCAATCATAATTTGATTGCTTAGTAGCGACATCTCTTGTCTGGGTGAGCGGTTGGTTCCGATAGAATGTGACGTCTCTCGTTGAGGGCGAAAAACATAGATGTCGCTAGTGCTGCTGCATAAGTAGCGTAGTAGAAATAAGCAACCTGAGATATGTATGCGTAGGAAAAATTCGTGTCTAAATTCCTGTCCAGCGGTGGTGTAGGGGTTAAAGCACGCAGCACGGATTGCTGAGGACCTGGGTTCGATTCCCAGCGCTGGTCTCTTTTTCTGGTTTTTCTGTGCATCCATGTCTCAGTTTGTATTTTCGATATGGTTTCACGGGATACCCGTAAAAGTAACAAATTTGGAGTTGAAATAAAAAATACAAAAAGACTCAAATAACCAATCATAATTTGATTGCTTAGTAGCGACTCTCTTGTCTGGGTGAGCGGTTGTTCCGATAGAATGTGACGTCTCTCGTTGAGGCGAAAAACATAGATGTCGCTAGTGCTGCTGCATAAGTAGCGTAGTAGAGGTAAGCAACCTGAGATATGTATGCGTAGGAAAAATTCGTGTCTAAATTCCTGTCCAGCGGTGGTGTAGGGGTTAAAGCACGCAGCACGATTGCTGAGGACCTGGGTTCGATTCCCAGCGCTGGTCTCTTTTTCTGGTTTTTCTGTGCATCCATGTCTCAGTTTGTATTTTCGATATGGTTTCACGGATACCCCGTAAAAGTAACAAATTTGGAGTTGAAATAAAAAATACAAAAAGACTCCAAATAACCAATCATAAATACATGTCTACGAAGAAATTTAATGGTATGCGTGAAGTTCCCAATCCACACTAGCGTGAGAACTACCTAAAAAAAAGCCCTCTCGTTCTTCCAGCTAGTGTGATGATGATTTGATATTATAAACAAGCTGATATAACAAACAAGCTGAGATATGAGGTGCATAGGGAAAATTCGTGTCTGTACCGTTGTCCAGCAGTGGTGTAGCGGTATAGCACACGGCACGGAATGCCGAGGACCTGGGTTCGATTCCCAGTGCTGGTCGTATTTTTCTGGTTTTTCTGTGCATCTATATTTCAGTTGGTATTTTCAATTTAGGTTTTACGGGATGACCGTAAAAGTAAAAATTTGGAAGTGAAATAAAAAAAATACAAAAAGATTCCAAAAAACCAATCTTTAATTATAAATTTGGTCCACTAGATCTTTTTCATCACACTTGCTCGTAAACATTGTCGTAACATGCAGGCTACCTTGGTTGCAACCCCCCAAATATAAAACCTCGAGCTTAATATGCTTCTGCGCTGCCAAGAGCGCAATCAGCGGTATCGGCAATTTTTGAAAAAAATATTAGTTTTTCTTTTACAAATTACAATTTTACTCGCAAATGTGATGAAAAACATTGTATGTCGCACGGGCGGTACTAGAATTACCCTAATTAATAATAACCCTAAATACCCTAAATTACCCTAAGTAATTCCTTATTTACCGCCCAATGTACTTTATTTGTGAAACTATAGCATGTTCTACAGGCCAATCTGAGAAAATAGCAATTTTATAGGCTGCAATTCGTTCAAGTGATTTAGCTGTCACTCACAATCTGTTACAGGCCAGTCTGCTATTAGTTAGCCAGCGTCGGACCTCCTTGTTTCGAACAGCTGATTGATTCGCGTTCAGTTCTTTTCTTTGTTCAAGCTCAACGAGGAGTAACCGAGTGACTTCTTAAATGGGCTCATTTTTTAACCCCCCACGCAAAAAGAGGGGTGTTATAAGTTTGACCGCTATGTGTGTCTGCGTGTCTGTCTGTCTGTCTGTTGCACCATAGCTCTTAAAGGGTGGATCGATTTGAATGTGTTTTTTTTATTTAATAATAAATAATAATAATAATAATGATAAATAAAGCAGGTTTTCTAGTGTTGGTTCTTAGACATGTTTTATCAAAATCGGTTCAGCCGTTTTTGAGATATTGAACTTTGAAGTGACAATGTCGGGGGTTTTCCAACTTTTTGATGGTTACGTTATTTGTTTACCCGACAGCCCGAAGAAAGATTATGTTTATCTCTCTCCTAAACGGCTGGACGATTTTTTTGGAATTGAAAATAAATTAATGTTCCTTACGTGAAATAAATACAGTGGTGACCATGTGGTGTGATCTATGACCTCTCTAACCGAGTATCGTGGGTACAAATCTGAGCTCACATCTCTCAATTTTTCGAAATTCATGTGTGAAATTATATTTGATATTAACCTACAATGAACTTCACGGTGAAGCAAAACACGGTGAGAGCCTGCACAAAACGATCTAAGCAATTCAATGGTGTGCATAAATTCCCCAATCTATACTGCGAAATTCGAAAATCGAAGTCCGTGTCGTTCCGTCCCTCCGACACGTATACTATTTAATACGAGAGTGAGAGTGACGGTACGATACGAACTTCGATTTTCGAATTTCTGAGTTTAGGCCCTCTGGAACAATCCAATCCACAATCAAAAACTAAGGTACAAATCCTCTCATTCAGAGAGGACTTGTACCCAGGCTGAGACGATGAAGTGAAGGCTGAAACTTTTTAAAAAAGATACAAAACAAAAGAGTATTTTAATCATACAATGATACACAACATCATTTGTGTTATAATAACATCGTTTGGCGGCGCCGGCGGCCCGATGCGTCTCAATTAGTAACCCTCACATTGAAGGGATAATTATGTACCAGTCGACTTATTAATTTGTGGGAGTATGTAATAAATACTAGCATTCTTAATAATGTTAAGGGTGAAGCCAGTGACCGTATTTTGAGTTGTGAGTTGCGTAATTTTGGTTTCATACTAAAGTACAATTTGTGTACAACTCATTCTGTGTCGCCGTGAGCCGTGAGGCACAAACTGATGCCGTGTTTCTGCCGCTCGCGACCGCAATCAAATGACACATGTCGCATACAAAAACTGTCATTTGATTGCGATTGCGGGCGTCAGAAACGTTAAGCAATACGGCCTCTGGACTTTTGTATAAAACCGAATGCAGCAGAAATTACACGACTCACGACTCAAAAATTTACGATCGTCCGGCTTCACCCTAAGGCAAATAAGCGTCAAACTTGGTAGGTACACCCCTCTTTTTGCGCCGGGGGATAAAACATATACTTAGATAAATATTTAGATACCGTAAGATCGGGGTACTTTGATCCGTTGGAGGGTTACTTTGGCCCATATAAAAACCACATAAAAACGTGATCGATCAATTAACATCAACGCCATGGCAAAGAGCCGTAATCTCAAAGCAATAATAAAACCAGGACTGAGATAATCCCAAAAGCCAAAGTCACCCTTCAGGGTCAAAGTAAACCGACCTTACGGTACATACTTTTTCTAATTTGCTTAGATAGGTTACAAATATTTGTCCGGCCATGGATTGAACCCGGGACCTCAAGCTTTGTAGTAAGATTCTCTAACCACTGGGCTGATCCGGTCGTCCGATATTAACTTTGTGAACCCGAACTAATGAAGAGAATTTCAAAAATGGTCAAATGTTGAACACTCCAACGAGACTGTACATTCCTGACCTAATGATACCTCCGGCTCCCGACCGGCAAGATGCCTTGTCAACCCCAGCCGAAGTTCTTGGGCCAACAAAATTAAGTGGCTCTCGACGATGGTATTCTCTTAATTGTGTGAAATGGCCGCTCTCGTTGGTCGTGGTGGGAACCTTTTGTGTTTCTTAAATGAGGCGATAATTTTTGTTAATTTTGAGCATGTCACGGACCCCACGGAGATCTCTTGCTTCCGTCAGACTACAAGGAAATGTCATGCATATTAAACTGTTTAACAAAACAATAATAAATAGGGCGGAACTATAGGGGTTCCGTTTTTGCCATTTTGGTTACGAAACCCTATAATTGGCAAGTGATTTCAACTAAACATATATTTTTATGAGCTTCATGGTGAAAGAAAACATCATGGAATCTGCACAAACCTGCGAAGCAATGTAAAAGCGGCCACACCGCTACTAAAAATACGGAGACGCCACGGAATCGCAGTGACGTGACCAAAAGTCGTGATGGCACGTCACTGCGATTCTGCACCGTTTGCGTATTTTGAGCAGCGGTGTGGTCGCTCCTTAATGCTGTGTGAAGTTCCTAATTCACACTGCGTCCACTTGGGAACTGAGGCTCAAGCCCTCTAATACTGAGAAGAGGCCTATGCCCAACAGTTAGATATGTAGGTATGTATATGTAGAGCAGAGACATAATATAATAAATAACAATAATAATCCCAGCCTATATACGTCCCACTGCTGGGCACAGGCCTCCTCTCAGAATGAGAGAGCTTGGGCAGTAGTTCCCACGCGGGCCCAGTGCGGATTGGGAACTTCACACACACCATTGAATTGCTTCGCAGGTTGTGCAGGTTTCCTCACGATGTTTTCCTTCACCGTAAAGCTCGTGGTAAATTTCAAATGTAATTTCGCACATGAATTCCGAAAAACTCAGAGGTGCGAGCCGGGGTTTGAACCCACAATCCTCTGCTTAAGAGGCCATAGGTCAAACCACTCGGCACCCGCGGCTTCATAATATATTTAAAAAAACTAACTAATGTGTAAAGATACCTCTGCGAACTTTCCTCTTCGCATTATTAGATATATAGATACTTTTGTTGTTCTACACTTATAATGCCGGCTTTATATATTGAAAGCGGAATTGAAATGTAAACTGCCATTTAATATGTATTAAACATGGTAGGCCGTGGTGGCCTAGTGGTTTGACCCATCGCCTCTCAAGCAGAGGGTCGTGGGTTCAAACCCCGGCTCGCACCTCTGAGTTTTTCGAAATTCATGTGCGGAGTTACATTTGAAATTTACCACGAGCTTTGCGGTGAAGGAAAACATCGTGAGGAAACCTGCACAAACCTGCGAAGCAATTCAATGGTGTGTGTGTGAAGTTCCCAATCCGCACTGGGCCCGCGTGGGAACTATGGCCCAAGCCCTCTCATTGTGAGGGGAGGCCTGTGCCCTGCAGTGGAACGTATATAGGCTGGGATGATGGATGATGAAACATGGTAGGAGTATGTGTAGAGGCTATCTGATCTGCAGAAAATCTCAAGCCCAAAATACAGTTTTAGTTACCCCTGTCATTTATAAATCCGTGAAGTTAAATATAATTAAAATTCCCCAAGGCCACGATTTCTCTGCTCTTATCAGGATCGGGTACCGTTACGGTCGGCAACGAGTGTCTCCGGGATATTCGGGGCAGGCTATTAATTGGAGTGCTTGAGTGGACACCGCGAGACATGCGTAGTATTACACGCAGACGCGTTTCGAACAACCAGAATTGATCATCAGAGCAACACAATCGTTCATGCTGGCAGATGTTATAATACGAGGAACCGTTTTGATTAATGCACGAGACGGCATAAGGAAATTTGTTTGCCACTAAATATATATAAAAACACATCTGGAATAAACGGAAAATGTGCGTCGTATATGGTGCTCTATGTTCTTTCAGTGGGAGGCGGAGGATCTGCATGAACACAGATTTGAAATAGAAGTAGAAATAAACTTTATTGTATAACTGAGTACATAATAGAAAGATATGATAATATATGTTACATAAACTTACGTTGCGGGTGAGCAACTCACTATTATTAAATTAAGTTCCTGAAGAAAATAAACGGCAACAAAATATTATTACATAGTTTGCTGTGGAATTTATGAATTCAGCGCTAGAATGTCGACTGGTGTCCTGTAGTCTTTCGCTTCCTCATGCTAAACACGTGTTGAAGTCGCATTTAAATCTCCAATCTATTTCTATGATAGAGGAAAGCATAAACTCATACCGTAATATGGAGCAAAATCAATTTGATGTTTTAGACAACTAGGTAACTATGTATGTTTCAGTAGGTACACATATTGATTTAACTTCTCTATGTTCTAAAATCTACCGCAACTACTGCTTATTAAGCATTCTTACTATCCTATCTTATTCCACTCGTCTCTACTCTTGGCTAGCTCTTGCCGATCTGACTGGAATCGGTCCAAGTCGTCCCGCCATCTCCTCCTAGGTCTGCCTCTGCTAGGGTGGCCGTCGCATCAGTTTCAGTCTTGTTTGATTAAGGCATAATTGTATAGTATTGTTGTTAGTCAGATAAGTAATAAATTCTACAATAAGTATTGACAAATTTTTATACCTAAGCACCTGAGCTTCGTTCTGAACTTTCTACACTTTCCGCTGGCTCATAGAGTGTATATTTTTGTGATTACATAGTTTTTATCCCCTGGTATGCTTAAGACACGGATCCGTCACAAATTTAGGGCTATATTTTCGTTTTTTTATTGAAATCAGCAGAATTTGTGTTTATTAAAATAGACAAGAATTTAATGTAGTATTTTTCTAATTCTCGCATACGACGGGTTAAAAATGGGTCCTCCGTAAAAACTGGGGCCCAATTTATACTATTCAATGTTCCTTTCAAGTTTTCAAATGTATTTGTATTTTACCTCGTGTATCGAATATATGTGTAAATAAATATACATCTCTCTCTGTCTCTCTCTCTTATTTTAAAACGTGTCATAAAAGAATCACAGAGCTGAGATTTCCCATCGACACAAAAAGCGTCTGTCCATAGTGTAATAACTTTATTCGATAGTATGGAACGCCATTAAATGTTAATTACAAAAGCACTTTCTCTACGATAATGTTTCATACAAATAAACGAGTCGTAAACTAGGAAGACGAGGGTCTGCGTACACGCCGCGATCGCTGCCGCTTGTAATCTTCAAAAGCGTTAGGGCCTACGGTAGTTTGAGGCAAGATACGAACCTAGTATAGGGCCTGGCGCGGGTGCACTGCGCGGGCGCACACCGACGGGCGCTGGTGCAGGTACTGTTCATACTATTATTGTTAGAAAATAAAAGTCAATGACAGTTAATAAACGTTTATTAACGGTTTTTTAAGAAAATAAAAGTCTATCACGAATAATTATTGGAGTAGACACATTAACTTGTATATTAAAAACAGTTCTATCAGACCAATTAAATTTTTATGGAATAATCGAGAAAACTAACAAAAATGCAACGTTGCCAGCTCAGCAGGTATAAACGCTCTTAACCAGGTTGCATTTTTTTTAATCCGTCTTTTACAAGTCACAGGGGTGTAAAATAGCTTACCTATACCCATATTTTTTTATAATAATCTTGATCTCACTCATGCCGAGTCTTCCCGGGTTATCAACGTCTCACTACAGAACACAGTCTTCTCTCTCAATGAAAGGGCTTGGGTCATAGTTCCTACGCGGGCCCAGTTCTTCGAGGGCACAGGTTTCCTCGTTATGTTTTCCTGGTAAATTCCAAATGTTATTTCGCTTATACCCTGGGCTTAAACCCACGACCCACTGCTTGAGAGGCCATAGGTCAGACCACAACGCTACCACAACTTATACAGAGCGTATGGACAGTGTAACCAGACCCTTCACGCCAGATGCACTCTCAGAGATAGCTGCGCCCGCGTCGATTTGACGCGCACTGTTGATTTACACACGTGTTAACTATTGGTTAAGACTTAACTGGTTAAAATCACTGATTAATTAAACGCTCAGAAAGTTAGTGTTCTCACGACTCAGTAAATCTTTGTTCGCTGGTTAATGACCTTTAGCCGACGATGGAGTCAGGTTTCTCCAATCTGAGGCCGTATTGCCTAGAGTGCTGACGCGCGATCGCATTTGTGATCTCTTTCTACCCTCATACTACACCGTGTGACAGAAAGAAGTGATGAAAACGATTGCAATTCCAAGTGAGTTAGACAATAAGGCACGGACATGAAGATGGCAAGGTGCCCAGAGTTTTAACATTTAAAAAGGGTTTTTTAAATTTAACAGGCAAGACAAAGAAATCGATAGACGTATCGAAAACGCCTGGAAGAGCTTCTGGTCTATGAAATCATTAATGAAAGGGAACCTTCCAATATCGCTAAAGCGTAAACTCGTCGACATGTGTGTCCTGCCCATCCTAACCTACGGCGCGCAAACGTGGTCACTTACAGAAGCTCAAAAGTCCAAACTCAAGGTTTGCCAGCGGACAATGGAGCGTAGCATTCTTGGTGTCGAAGAACGGACCGGATTAAAAAACACTGAGCTGCGCTCAAAGACTCAAATTGCTGACGTGGGCGTAAAGACGGCCAAGTTGAAGTGGACTGGGCTGGACATGTCTGTCGAATGAACCCAGAACGTTGGGCCAAAATTGTTACGGAATGGGTCCCTAGCGACGGATACCGTAATAGAGGCAGACCGAAGAGGAGATGGAGGGACGACTTAGATGCCTATAATGTGGGATGGCGGGAGCTCGCCTTTGATAGGCAGGAGTGGAGCAAGAGAGGAGAGGCCTTTGCCCAGCAGTGGGACACAAAAATAGGCTAATAAAAAAAAAAAAATTTAACAAATATTATATTAAATAATATAAAATATGGAACCCCCAATACCATAGAAGAGACGTATTACTACGAGCATACTATTTTCCCAAGAAAATTGTTCTCACTCGGACATTCAGTTCTGAGACTAACTGCCAAAGTGCCAGCTAGTATTATTTATCCTCGTAGGCCTGGCGCGCACTGAACATCGGACGGACTGACGGGGATGCGCCCCCCGCACCGCACCACACACACTTGTCGGCCGTGTTTCCTCACTTGTTATTGTTACGCTATGTCTGATGAACATTAGTAGCAGTATCAAAAAGTTTAGTGTGACCAACTATACTTTCTTCTTATTAGTAAAGACAGTATTTTTTATTCTATCGAAGATTTATCACACTTCATCATATAAATAAACGTGAACCAAGAAATACCGAGGTGTTTTTATTGCCTCTAAACATGTTAGAACTAAGGAAGCATTAGTATTCAAAGAACGCCGACCGATTTGATGTCTTTCGAGTATTTTCATTGATAATGATGTACATTATTTTGTTTGGAATGTACCGATTAATTGGCTTCTAGCTGCTTAAGAAGAGTTGTGTGATTCGTTAATTTTTATTAGAAATACAAATAAACCACACATTTGTTTTGCAATAGTGGAGGAAGTTGTAGAACAAAATGCAATGACAAATCTAGGATTATTCTTTTATGGGCTGGGTTTCATTATTGTCATCATTATATCAGTTTTAGGACGTCTACTGTTGGATATAGGCCTCGTCGCAAGGCTGGGTTAGACCACGCTGATTTAGTGAAAGATTTATTTCATTTTAAGATTTGTCTCTAATGAGCTCCACCGCTAAGCTGCGCCGATTTATAACTATGCCTTACTATATTTTGTTATATGGTTCTATCCACGTTATCTTTGACGTTGAGGTTCAAGAAAACACTATTATCAGTGCCTATTCATGTAGATGTTGTTTCGTAGAAGACTTTATTCGTTATGAGAGTTCCCGTCCTCTGAATTATTTAAAGATCTAGGTCCGTTTGAATGCGACTTATAAACCATCTTCCATCCTCAGGTCGAGCTGTTCTGGACCGGTTGGCCAGCACGACCATAGACCCTGGGGGGCTGCAGCCGGAGCCGCTGGACGTGGCCCCCTTCGCGGTTGTGACAGCCAACGCCACCTGCGGGGAGGATGGCGCCGAGGAGTACTGCCGGGATACGCCGGGAAAGTAAGGAGTTTTGATTTAGTTAGAAACTATTAAGTCTCAGATCTGTGCGAAAATGTAGATTTGGGTAAATGCAGAAGCGGGACGTTCACTGTTGCATATCAGCCTCCAGTTGCTTCGATTGGAAGCGGCTTGCATCCACCGTGAACCTGCGTCTATAACCAGGTCATCCATTCATTTCGTTGGTGGACGTCCTACGCTGCGTTTGCATTCGAGAACATATTCTGGAATAATTTTAGGATTCCTTGAAATCAGTTCTGCTGAAAAATCTAATTCGAATAGCAAAGCTTCTGCGCAATCACTAGACATCTTTCGACATTGAACCTTTTGGTTCAGCTTGGGTAGACTATGGCAGTTTTTGACAATATACTTGTTCCAGACGAGGCATCGTCTGCGACGTATGCGAGGGTCCAGATGGTTTGTCATCGCGCCGCCACCCGCCAGCGCATGCCGTTGATGGCGATGCCAACACCTGGTGGCAAAGTCCGCTGGGCGACCAGTACAGCCACGTCGCGCTGGTGGCTACGTTACCTGATGTAAGTATTGCTTTTATAGTTGTGCCACTAGTGAGTGAGTACACTTAAGAGAAGTGGATGAATAGGTTTGAAGTAGTAGTGCCCTGCCAGCTTCTGTGTTCCCTGATCGCTACAATCTGGCCGTCTTCAAATCTAGAGTGAAATGAGCATTTATTACGTTAGTTTGTTCCATATTATACCAATTATACTTAGTAATTGTTGTCAAACGCAAGCCTGTTTCTGTGTTTAAAAAAACCGGATCGCTATTTGGCACTTACCACCTCATGCCGATGGCGACGCCAACACCTGCCCCCTGTACCACAAAAGTTACAAGTGCTACAATTCGACAAAATTGTCAAGTTTCCCATAGTAAAATGTTACAATTTTGTCGAATTGTAGCACTTGTAACTTTTGTGGTTCAGGGGGCTGGTGGCGAAGCCCGCTCAGCGACCAATACAGACACGACGCGCTGGTGGCTACGTTACCTGTGCCCTTAGTGTAAGTTTTCGACTACAAAATACGTCTCGATCGCGTTCGCGTTAAAATATCTATTTGTATGGAAACACGAATATAGCAAACGTTCCGCTAGAGGCGCTGTTCGTGTTTCCATATAAATTGAGATTTTAACGCGAACGCGATCGAGACGTATTTTGTAACCGAAAACTTACACTAGGGGTACTGTGCCCTATTTCACGAAACTACAAGTTACAATTTACAAGCGGTAGTCTTTTTAACAGTATGCGTTGAAAAGAGATTACCGCTTGTAAATTGTAACTTGTAGCTTCGTGAAATGGGGCCCTGATATAAGTAGGGCTTTAGCAGGGCTAACGACAGAACTATTACGTCAGTTTGAAATATTTATAAACTTGTATACAACAAATTGTACCCCCGATTTAACTATCAACCTTCGCCTGTCTTGGTAAAAAAAAATGCACTTATTGTGCAATCTTTTATTTCCTCCCCATTTATTTTATGTAGGTAGGTACGTAAATAAAATATTAGTTTTTCGAAGTCAGTGTATAAATTCCTAGCAACTTAATTTTATCGTTACTTTATAATATCCCACTTGGCTACAAACAAATCGTAAAAAATCCTCATAAGGCGTACTTGTTCTATATCAGGATAATACAACTACGGACACAGACTATGGGATATTATTGAAGGTACGATAAAGGGCAGTGTCACTGACCGCTGACTAAAAGATGGCTCTATCCAATGAAGCATGTACATTTCTGGCACAGTTACTCACAGCTAAAAAAACACACGTAGTAAGTCGTCGATGTACGTGAACTTATCCGCAATGAACAATGCGGTTAGCGTAGTAATTTGATACGATAGCACTTTGCAAATCTTTTTACGCACAAAACTTGTAAAGGAAATTGAAGGAAGCTTTTTTTTTCTTATGGTAGGTAGTTTTGTTTTTATTATTGCAATGAGTTTGCATTTAAATTGCAACAAAATACCACGAGATTCCGCGAATGTAAGGTTGCGTGATAGTGCGGCTACTCCTCGCTAGATGGCGCTTAATTCAATAATAAACCCTTGAAACTAACCTAAGCTTGCTTCCCCGCTTAGACCGCTTAACCTTTGGATCTCTTCTCTTAAAATATCAATAATCATAAATCACCAAGCAACAAATATATTATGCAATAAAGACATATGAGGCTTGTTCAGAGTAAAGTAATAAATTAAGTCAATTTATATTAATACATTGTAAATTGGACATTTTGATAAGCAAGCGCAGTTTTGGGTAATTTGGTCAATTTATCGCAGTTTAATTGGCGTCCTGTGATTAACTGCTCGTTCAATAGTCATTAATCTTCGTAACTGTTATCCAATTTATCTCTTTAATTGGAGATTTTTCAGTGGTGGATATTTTCGTTAGGTATCCCGGCGAGTGAGAAAGGCATTGTTGGTAAGTATGCTTGATCGCGTAGTGGGTTAAAGTCAAAGTCAAAATATCTGTATTCAATTTAGGCTATGACAAGCACTTAATAATCTAAAAAACTGTCACCGGTTCAGAAAACCTTATGTCGAGCACAACCCGGTAAGAATCTAAACGAGGTATTTTTTAAACAGATCTACAATGTGATTAAATGACTTAAATTACAACTTGTAGGAATCTTTTAAAGGGACTAAGTTCACCTTTGTAAGTTTGTACTTACAATTAACAGCTCTGCTATTGAGATAAATCAATAAGTAGTGATCTCTTACCATCAGGAGACCCACTTGCTCGTTTGCTACCCAGTCAAATAAAAAAAAAGTAGGTTAATTGTCAATTGTGTTTCTTCATTTTGGTACAGTCAAGTGTAAAAATATGAACTTATTCAAAGTTTCAAAAATAAGTACCACAGACCCTTATTCCGACGCAATAAGGCCGAAGTAACATATTTTTGAGTGGTTCGAATAGATACTTTGTTTTTGCTCTGTGGGCTGGATCCTTCAACAGTACCAAATAATGAAAACGAGATCGTACCTGCTCGTCAAACTGAATGAGATTATACCTACTGCCATTCACGAAGACGCGTGATTTTGTCAAAATTAGACATTAATGACATTGTGAATGACTCTACCTATACATAGCGCACCTTTGCGACAAAACTGTGACGTTTTTGTCGCAAAGAAGCGATATTTTATTATTCAGTTTCACGAGTACGGTCCATGTTTAAATTATTTGCTCCTGTTGAAAGGTCCATCCGGTAAAAATAACTTCATACTTATGTACATTATCATTTAAACATCATTCTTTTAACCACCTTTATCTTCATGGTAACGCACAGTTATCTACTCAGATAACTTATACATAGGTTCGGTTAATTATGAGATGCACGGACAAACGCTAGCCGCTATCTGCGCGCGGTAAATCGCTGCGCCGGCGCCGCTGCGCGCACCACGCGGCTCCTCGATTGCGGGACTAGTTTTGCTAGGGTACCTATTAAAATATATAAAGTTTATGAAGAATAATGGACGAAACACATAATGGTAATTGGTCATAAATATCATAATGCATTTTTCCCAGAAATTGACAACTTTACAGAATTGTTATAAAATAAACCTAACTTAACCTAAACCAATCTGAAGAATACCTAAACCATCACCAAAGTTTGTATGAAATAATTAATAGTGTCACCAAAATATTTCGTCCACTTTTTAAATTTTATTTATTTTGATGCGTTTCTGTTTTGCAACGCTATGTACACACTAAACAAACTTAAAGGGTCGTTAGTATAGGCCCTAATAAACATACCTTCATAGATATGTATATATTATTAGTTATTAAAAAACTACGAACTTATAAAATAATTTAATAACCGACTTCAAAAGTGGAGTACGTTCTCAATTCGTCTGCATGTTGTTTTTTTATTTTTTTATTTGACATGTCGCATTTGCTGACGTTAAAATCGTCACAGATTTGGTTCTCTCTCCTGTCTAATTGTCCGTGAGAAGAAGACGGCCGGACGACAAAGTGAGTGATAAGTGAGGAAGTGTTTGAAGTTAGTGAGTGAAATCTGTTTCTTACTTCTGTCTATTGTAAAGGTTGCCTGGAAGAGATTGCCCTGAAGCGACAAGGCCACTTATTAATTACTTTAGAACATCTGTATACACCTGTGTTTTCAGTAACTGCTCATGTGTTAGTGTTAAATAAAGAGTCATTGTGTATCACAATCCTAAAAGGGTTCCGTTTTTTTTTTTGACGTACGGAACCGTAAAAAGTTAACTGAATAATATACTGGTTATCCATTCATTGTATCTTGCCTTCACAGCGTGATGCTTATAAGGGCAAAAAGACAATTTAGTAGCTCTACCACTTAACCCTGCCGATAAGTTGTCAGGGAGCGCTATGGCTGTCGATAAATTAAGTCGACCACCGAGTAGAGTCACTGTGCTTAAACTGTAGTTAAAGTTTTTGTTAAAACTCATTTTTAGGGTACCATCAGCCAAATAAGTGGTCTATCAATTTTTAAACAAGTTCCTATCAAATGAATATGTCGCTTAAGTCGAACTTTCAAGTTGACAGACACGTCTATTGGCATTATTGTTATGACATGCAAACGATTATCAGCTTAAGGGTGGTAGACCACATATTTGGCTGATGGTACAACCATGCCTTAGTCAACAAAATAGAACTTCTATAGGGTTACTTTTTTATTCGTCCGTCTGCAAAAACCCCTTTTTCTCAGGAACGCGTCAGGAACTGCGGCCCAAGCGCTCTCATCTTAAGTAGGCCTGTACTCAGCAATGGCACTTAATTTGGCTGGTATGATGATGATATTTATTTAAACTCATAAAAAAATATTTGAATGCATTATTCCCGCAGTTTTTTACAATTGAGTACTCGTGTACTTGAATTCAATTTATTTAGATCCAAATATTATTATATTCTTGTTTTTCCCATACGGATGTCTACAGGTCATATCAATTTTATTGTACTAGCGAATAACCTGATAGCGTTCTTGATAAGATACGTATTCACTGCAATTTTAATCAAAAACAGAGATACGCTGATAAATTTGTTTTCGCCATTGAATTTCTAATTAACTATTAAAGATAAGTAAGATTGGTTTTTTGGAATCTTTTTGTATTTTTTATTTCAATTCCAAATTTTTTGTTACTTTTACGGTCATCCCGTAAAACCTATATCGAAAATACAAACTGAAATATAGATGCACAGAAAAACCAGAAAACCCGGAACACCGAGGAATGCCGAGGACCTGTGTAGTGTGGTGATGGTGATAGATGGGTTTGTGTGATTTGTGTGTGTTCTTACAGTGTGGAGGTGGAGGAACTGCATGAACACGCATATTTTGCATAAGCTTAGCTATCGTAAGCTATCGTAAAGTTCATTGATATGGACCTCCGCAAAGTGACGCCTGTGTCAATAAATTATTTAAAAACAAAGTACTCTACGTGAAAGTACTACGTGATACATTGCGAGCTAATTAATATTGGAAGGACAATAATAAGTCTACATATTTTTTTTACTAAAACATAATAAAGTGTGATTATAAGAGCCTTCACAAACTCCCCTAAAGTTTGAGGTGGTATCAAAAATACACGCTGTAGATCCTGGCCTATCGCCTCTATCGATAGTGTCATCATCATCATCCCAGCCTATATACGTCCCACTGCTGGGCACAGGCCTCCTCTCAGAACAAGAGGGCTTGGGCCATAGTTCCCACGCGGGCCCAGTGCGGATTGGGAACTTCACGCGCACCATTGAATTGCTTCGCAGGTTTGTGCAGGTTTCCTCACGATGTTTTCCTTCACCGCAAAGCTCGTGGTAAATTTCAAATGTAATTCCGCACATGAATTTGGAAAAACTCAGAGGTGCGAGCCGGGGTTTGAACCCACGACCCTCTGTTTGAGAGGCGATAGGTCAAACCACTAGGCCACCACGGCAAAGATCTATCGATAGTGTACAAATTCCTAACTAAAACATCGGGGGTCTATTCAACAATGGCGATACGATAGCGGCTAACAAAAGGGGCAAATAGCCGGGATAATGGCGATACCATCGCATTGTCGACTGGACAAGGTAATGGACCCCGGGATTGGAGTAAATCATTAGTGAGGGGTGACCAGGATTGAGATAATACCGGGATTTTCCTCAAAAAAGTTTTTTAAGTTTTCGTTAAAGTATCTTGTCAATTTGAGTGTTTGATTTTAGCGACATTATTCATTTGATAGAGAATAGGTGTGCCTTAATATTAGTGTCCTAAAAAAATGATTAGTCTGTCAGTTATATTAATTTCAAAATACTGGACACGAACTAAAAAAAATGTTGCTCTGAAGATGAGCTCTGGTTGAGTTCGAAACGTGTCAGTGTTTTGTGGTGGTAGTGATAGATGGGTTTCTGTGATTATAATGCAAAAACTTAGCTATCATAAAGTCGCGGGTGAGCAAAGTTTTTTTTTTAGTTCATTGATATGAACCTCCGCAAAGTAACGCCTGGTCCAGTAAATTATTTGGCAAACATATTTTTTTCATTTATCAATTTAAATATAATAAATAAAATAAATAAATAAATAAATCTTTATTCAAAAACACTTTCTTACAAATAATACAATTTATCTAGTAGACTTAAAAGGAAAAGTAACACATGGTGCCTGAACTAGGGATAATCCTGTGTTTCAGGCGAGAAAATTAAAATTACAAAAAGAAAATCCTCCTTCCTTAGAAAATCTCTATGTATATACTTGTGTTCTCTTACTGTTTACTGTATGCTGGTGTGCAAATAAAGAGTTATTGTATTGTATTGTATTGTATTACATTAATGTCTAAAAAAAAATTAACACTTGCATAAAATTAAACTAATCTTGATTAATAATGAATAATATATATACTTAGCCGACGTTTTAGCATGGCGTGACGTCTCGTACGCTCAGTATCAAAAGTAGCTTAGTTTTTTTACTCTGTCAAATTAACACATTTGTCAAACTTGTATGTCGCTAAGTACGTGGTTGTAAAACGACAAGTAGAAAAGTAAGATTGTTTTTTTTTGGAATCTTTTTGTATTTTTCATTTCAATTCCAAATTTTTACTTTTTTTTTGCCGAAAAAGTTTCTCGATGAGGGCTACGGCATAGATGTCGCTAGCGTCGCTGCTTAAGTGACTAAGTAAGAAACACAAGCTGAGATATGAGGTGCATAGGGAAATTCGTGTCGGTACCGTTGACCATCGGTGGTGTAGCGGTATAGCACGCGGTATGGATTACCGAGGACCTGGGTTCGATTCCCAGTGATGGTCTTATTTTTCTGTTTTTTCTGTGCATCTATATTTCAGTTTGTATTTTCAATTTCGGTTTTACGGGATGACCGTAAAAGTAAAAATTTGGAATTGAAATAAAAAATACAAAAAGATTCCAAAAACCAATCTTATTTTTTATCCAGGAAACTTTTAAATTGCTTAAAAATTGGTAGACCCTTTTACTCACTATAGGCTCACTACGACCAGGCGGACTGACGACATCGTAAGAGTTGCGGAAACCGGTGGATGCAAGTGGCGAGTTGTCGTTCATAGTGGCGTTCTAAGCGTGATGCCTTTTTTTTATTCGACTGGGTGGAAAACGAGCAAGTGGGTTCTGATGGTAAGAGATCACCACCGCCCATAAACATCTGCAACACCAGGTTAACCTAGAGGCCTAATTTGTTCAGCAGTGGACGTCTTTCGGCTGATGATCGTGATGAGGCTCACTATATACAGTGCCGGAATCATTCAGCTTGAGTTGAAGCGAAATAATTCCAAACACACCATATTTAACATTATTTAACAAATTAAAACCAGAAGTCCGGATTCATCTCATCATCTCATCCCAGCCTATATACGTCCCACTGCTGGGCACAGGCCTCCTCTCAGAACAAGAGGGCTTGGGCCATAGTTCCCACGCGGGCCCAGTGCGGATTGGGAACTTCACACACACCATTGAATTGCTTCGCAGGTTTGTGCAGGTTTCCTCACGATGTTTTCCTTCACCGCAAAGCTCGTGGTAAATTTCAAATGTAACTCCGCACATGAATTTCGAAAAACTCATAGGTGCGAGCTCGCTCATACTCGCTCGACTCATAGGTGCGGGGTTTGAACCCACGACCCTATGCTTGAGAGGCGATAGGTCAAACCACTAGGCCACCAAGATTTTTTCAACTTTCAACTCCGGATTACAGATAGCAAAAAAAGAACTTTATTAAATTAAATTAATGAGTGCATAGACTAATAATTGCAATAATCGTAAAACTATCCGTTTTTATGTTATCAGATTATAATTTATACGTATATCAAAGTATTTATTTAACATGAGGAAATTAATTAAAGATAACCCATTGTGATATCATAATTGACTTTAGGAATGACAATACAAATGTTTGTTTAACCCTCGACGCAAAAAGAGCGGTGTTATAAGTTTGACCGCTATATGTGTCTATTACATTTGAAGTTTACCACGAGCTTTACGGTGAAGGAAAACATCGTGAGGAAACGTGCACAAACCTGCGAAGCAATTCAATGGTGTGTGTGAAGTTCCCAATCCACACTGGGCCCGCGTGGGAACTACTGCCCAAGCCCTCTCATTCTGAGGGGAGGCCTGTGCCCTGCAGTGGGACGTATATAGGCTGGGATGATGATGATGATGATGATGATGTGTCTATGT
>NC_133474.1:1817652-1822471 GCF_025370935.1 Choristoneura fumiferana
CTCCGATTTCTGGCCAGAGGGCGTGGTCTTCCGTCGCTTTAGGGAAGCAAGGATAAAAATCCCTAAATAACTTTTTTTTGTTTTTTTATTGTAAGTATAATTTGAATTTTACAGCGCGTTGGTTTTACTGTAATGCTGTATTTTTTATTGGCAAATCAATAAATAAATTAATGTCTAATTTTGACAAAATCACGCGTCTTCGTGGATGACACTAGTGCCATTATTTTTAAAAGCACGTATTGTAATATTTTGCTAAAACGGCGCTGTCTGTCTGTTATCAGTGATAAGCTGATGGATGGCTGTTATCGGTGGACGCGATGGAACAACAGACCAAATTCGCTGCGATTAATTAATTTTCCAAGCATCAGCGATGACGTGGTCGGAACCGGAAATTATAATGAAATCAAATTGTTTACAAATGATCAGCGGTTGTTTCCAAGTCTACAGATTTTTCCGACTGCTTATATATAGATACTCGACTCAAGAAAAAACCAACGCAACACATTTCCAATTCTTTTTGTTCTTCGACTGGATGGCAACCGAGCAAGTGTCTCCTGATGGTAAGAGATCACCACCGCCCATAAACATCTGCAACACGCAGCCTAAGATGGGATACCTCACGTGCGAGTAATTTCACCGGCTGTCTTACTCTCCACGCCGAAACACAACAGTGCAAGCACTGCTGCTTCACGGCAGGATTAGCGAGCAAGATGGTAGTAGCAATCCGGGTGGACCTTGCACAGGGACCTGCAAAATTCTTTTTTTTTCCAATTTCACAGTTTCAGAACTGCAAAGATTCGCAAATCATGTGGGCGGTGGTGATCTCTTACCACCAGGAGACCCACTTACTCGTTTGCCATCCAGTCGAATAAAAAAAACTTGATGTGCGTCAAACGCATTGCATATGACGCAGCGTTAATCGCATAAACCAGCCGAGCGTTAAGCAGCGTTTGCACCAATAATGTGCGATGTGTTGTGAGGGATGTGTTTTTCATTAACCAATAGAAACGCTTCATTTACACGTCCTCGCACAGCACATCTCTGGTGGAAACAGCTGAGCGCAGCGAGGTGTAAATGAAGCGTTTCATTGGTTAATGAAATACATATTCCTCGCAACACATCTTCGCATATCTCTGGTGGTAACTCTGAGAGCGTGCCGCTACAGGCGAAGCGCTAATACCATTTTTTTTTGTCTGACATTGAATCTGTAAAATTGAGAATCGTTAGAAATAGAAATCTGTTCTAATTACTAATGCTGGCTGAAAATCAGCGCTGGGGTGTTTTTAACGCTTCAGCATTATGCTGAGCCAGTGTCCGATTCACAACCGCAATGACACATACCTTTGTGTTGTTCTTTTTGTACCTAATAATTTTGTTGTCGTGTGTTGTGAATAAATGTATTTTCTTTCTTTCTTTCTTTCTAATTTATTATTTGTTGGTACTTATCTATTCATTATTTTTACGATTTTTTTTTGAGTTATAACTTAAACTGTATTTCAGATCTTTATATGTATGTATGTGTGCTAGTTCGCCGCATTTTGCACCCAATCATTATCTTGTGGTACGGCCAAATTTACCGCAGACCAAACTGCTCTCAGTCTAGCAACACTGGGTTATAATAACTAGAAGGCTGAATTCTGAATTTAAATAGCCAAGGAGTGTTATAAAGAAAACTAAAATTTCAATACTATTTATCAATTCGACACGGTTGTAGTTTAATCTTAAAGCATACGTAATAAAAGCATGACCGATGGATGCGATAAATTTCCAGCCAATCACATTAGAGGTTTATCAATTTTCAACCAATGAAATCACCAGCTTGCCAATTTTCAACCAATCAGGATTGGTGTTATGCTGCTCACACGATGTATAATTAATGATGAAGGACTTCATACGCAAACGGAAATGCTTTATTTACTTATTTTTTGTTTTATATCTCTTAAAGCGTAATAAATAACTGATAACACCTTTGTTTCAGCAGCTATCTGACGTAAAGTGGGTAAATTCAGTACAGCAGGCGTACCATGATCTTTTCACAAACGATCCAAACGCAGAGCAGTTCAATTTAGGCACCTAAACTGAATCGTCGAAATTAGTACCACGACGTTTATTTCTCAGAGCTGAGTCTCAATGGTTTACAGGTGAATGAAAGACCGATATTGTCTCTGGTCCGAAACTGAAACGCTAAGTCGCGAAAGGGATGCCGCTATATGCAAACCAAATTTTGTATACTAAAACCTCTTTATTTTGCAAAACCATAACTCTATGTCATTTCGTGTTCTTAGCAACCGTTGTGTTGATTACAAATAAAATGTTTACGCTGTCACTAATCGACGAGTCTCCTTTCTCACTGAAAAATCAATGAGGAGTTAAGAAGCACAATGTCGTGAGTACCTACGAAGTCCGAGACAAAGTCCAAGAGCCCGCATCCAAGCACGACAACGTGCAGGCTCGCCGCCCCAGAGACCCAGGCGCCGGCGTCGCGAGCCCCCCATGTCGCAAGAGACGGCTCGCCGGGCCTTAACTGAAATAGCTCGGGAGAAAAATGAGACCTTGCGCGCAGGACTGCAAGAAATTAGGAAGGAATATGTAAGGAAGAACATATGTGATTTTCCCACTAACGTCGATAACCCAAAGGCTACTAGAAACACAGGGAAGCTTAAAGTTCCATCTTACAGACTGGCTAAATATACCTCGTTGAGTTTCTTGCCGGATTTTTCTCAGCAGAGGTTTTTCCGAACCGGTGGTAGATTTTTTTTGACATTCATAAGTGCTTGTTATAGCCTAAATTGAATAAAGATATTTTGACTTTGACTTTGACTTTGAATTTTTGTAAATTAATTATTTGTGAAATAAAAATGAAAACAAACCAAACGTGTTCATTTTCTCCTTTACCTACACCTGTTATATAATATGGTTATTCATAAAGAAGATTTCCGCAATTACGTAGTTTTTGCCTAATAATGAATAAGTAAGTAAGTAAGTAATCATTTATTGCATATAAAGTAGGGTTTACAGGAGGGCTGATACATGGAAAGAACATACAAACATTCTTGCAAAAAAAAAACAACAGTGAAAAACAATAACAATGGTAGCAAGTTCATGAACGTACATTAACAGCTCTTCATACACAATACTTTTCACTGGCTCCTACACTAGGCGAGGCCTGTCCCGTAGGTAGGCAATTCCGAGAGAGTGAATACATAGTGACAACATCTCAAACGTTCCGCTAGAGGCGCCGTTCGTGTTTCCATACAAATTGAGATTCTAACGCGAACGCGATCGAGACGTATTTTGTAACTGAAAACTTACACTAAGGGTACTGGCTAGGGGCTTGACTCTAATAATAAATAACTCATACACTCTCGTGTATATGAAATGTTTTTGGTGGGATTCTCATTACTATTTATAGTCTGCGGGGTCTTAAACATAATAAGTGTTAACAAAAAATCGTTTTAGGTTTAGGTATTTATTTATATCATCGTGAGAAATGCAACACAAGGATTATCTCCCTTCCCATAATCGGCGAACAAGGCGATTCCTTATGGCTGTACCGAGTCGCAGTTGTGGGTTGCTTCTTTCCGTCTCATCAATGACAACTGCGTCCTCGAGCAGCGGCTCGGTAGCCGCCTGCTGCAGACGGCGATTATGGTATTGAGGCAAGGGTCCCAAATCTAAAATGGGCAGATTTGCTGTATTGCAAATATTGTGCAATATAGCACAAGCATTTATAATAGAGCCAGCAACTTCTGGGCTGTAATTCAACACTCGATGGCCACTAATGCACCGAAAACATACTAAAGTTGTTATTTGCACCGTAAAACACTGAATTCGTTTTATTTCATTAGTTGAAGTTGAAGCGATCCAAAAGAATTGACAGAATGAGTAACTTATACTGAATCGCTAAATTTGACACTGAAGCGATTCAATTCCCACTCAAGTTAAGCGTCATGGTACGAAAACCGCTTGAAGTGAGTGAATGAAAATGTCTGTATCGCTGTCGCTGAACCGTGCTTGAACTGAATCGCAAAAGTAACGTCGTGGTACGAAATAGCGATGCAGTTCAGTTTAGAGCCTAAACTGAATCGCATTAAGAGAGCGTGGTAGGGCCCCAGATTACCTTTCTTTTGATAATATTCTTAAAAAGGATCTTTTTCAAATTTCTTATTACAAAGACGAAAGTATAAAAGAGAATAGTGCTAGTAAAATGTATGAATCACTTAACTGCGCTTTTTGTGTGTAGAAAAGTATGAAAATGTTCATAAATAATGCAAAGGAAAGTAACTACTCGGTGCCTTATAATTTTAAGCAGATTAAAAGAAAGCTGTTATTCCAACTTATGATTTGACCCAGCTTAAAAAAACTTTGAACATGAAACTACCGTGAGACTCACTCATAATAAAAAAACTTATCATAAGAACTAGCACATGTTCGTACAAAAGTGTCATTTCAGGGTTTATTATCATTTTATAGACTCATTGCATTGGTCAAAACTGTCAATTCGAACATGATATAAATTATGTATGTTAAATTAGTCAATTTATTCTGGCAAGATAAAACGATAATATCTGAACGATAAATCAAACAAAAAAAATGTTTCGTTACGAATCATTTATTGCGCATATAAAACACTTCAATGATAACTTATTGATTAATAATCACAATCACAATACACAATTATATTTGGTTCTTTCTTACTTATCGTACCAGACGACAAAAAGGTTCTAGCCTTTATTTCTTCTAATTATATATCAAAGAACTTTATTATATTATAATTAATGACCTACACAACTTTATTTTTATCCCCTTAAATTTCTCA
>NC_133474.1:1822571-1842692 GCF_025370935.1 Choristoneura fumiferana
CATGCATGACCATTACGATACAGCCGTGTTCATAATAGAATCCAATGTCGTAATGCTGGTCATTACCTATGGTTTTTGAACGCATAATTGAGGATTTACTATATGGGTGTAGATAAAGATTTATTTCATTTTAAGATTTGTCTCTAATGAGCTCCACCGCTAAGTAGCGCCGATTTATAACTACCTATGCCTTAATGTATTTTTTAGGTATGGTTCTATCCACGTTATCGTTGAGGTTCAAGAAAACACTATTGTCAGTGCGTATTAATGTAGATGTTGTTTCGTAGAAGACTTTATTCGTTATGAGAGTTCCTATCCTCTGTATTATTTAAAGATCTATGTCCGTTTGAATGCGACTTATAAACCATCTTCCATCCTCAGGTCGAGCTGTTCTGGACCGGTTGGCCAGCACGACCATAGACCCTGGGGGGCTGCAGCCGGAGCCGCTGGACGTGGCCCCCTTCGCGGTTGTGACAGCCAACGCCACCTGCGGGGAGGATGGCGCCGAGGAGTACTGCCGGGATACGCCGGGAAAGTAAGGAGTTTTGATTTAGTTAGAAGCTATTAAGTCTTAGATCTGTGCAAAAATTTAGATTTGGGTAAATGGACGTTCACTGTTGCATATCAGCCTCCAGTTGCTCAGATTGGAAGCGGCTTGCATCCACCATGAACCTGCCTCTATAACCAGGTCATCCATTCATTTCGTTGGTGGACGTCCTACGCTGCGTTTGCCGATCCGCGGTTGCATTCTAGAACATATTCTAGAATAATTTTAGGATTCCAAGAAATCAATTCTGCTGAAAAATCTAATTCGTATAGCAAAGCTTCTTTCAACATTGAACCTTTTCGGTTTACCTTGGGTAGCGACTATGGCAGTTTTTGACAATATACTTGTTCCAGACGAGGCATCGTCTGCGACGTATGCGAGGGTCCAGATGGTTTGTCATCGCGCCGCCACCCGCCAGCGCATGCCGTTGATGGCGATGCCAACACCTGGTGGCAAAGTCCGCTGGGCGACCAGTACAGCCACGTCGCGCTGGTGGCTACGTTACCTGATGTAAGTATTGCTTTTATAGTTGTGCCACTAGTGAGTGAGTACACTTAAGAGAAGTGGATGAATAGGTTTCAAGTAGTAGTGCCCTGCCAGCTTCTGTGTTCCCTGATCGCTACAATCTGGCCGTCTTCAAATCTAGAGTGAAATGAGCATTTATTACGTTAGTTTGTTCCATATTATACCAATTATACTTAGTAATTGTTGTCAAACGCAAGCCTGTTTCTGTGTTTAAAAAAACCGGATCGCTAGTTGGCACCTACCACCTCATGCCGATGGCGACGCCAACACCTGGTGGCGAAGCCCGCTCAGCGACCAATACAGACACGACGCGCTGGTGGCTACGTTACCTGTGCCCTTAGTGTAAGTTTTCGACTACAAAATACGTCTCGATCGCGTTCGCGTTAAAATCTCTATTTGTATGGAAACACGAATATAGCAAACGTTCCGCTAGAGGCGCTGTTCGTGTTTCCATATAAATTGAGATTTTAACGCGAACGCGATCGAGACGTATTTTGTAACCGAAAACTTACACTAGGGGTACTGTGCCCTATTTCACGAAGCTACAAGTTACAATTTACAAGCGGTAGTCTTTGTTTAACAGTATGCGTTGAAAAGAGATTACCGCTTGTAAATTGTAACTTGTAGCTTCGTGAAATGGGGCCCTGATATAAGTAGGGCTTTAGCAGGGCTAACGACAGAACTATTACGTCAGTTTGAAATATTTATAAACTTGTATAAAACAAATTTTACCCCCGATTTAACTATCAACCCTCGCCTGTCTTGGTAAAAAAAATGAACTTATTGTGCAATCTTTTATTTCCTCCCCATTTATTTTATGTAGGTAGGTACGTAAATAAAATAATGGTTTTTCGAAGTCAGTGTATAAATTCCTAGCAACTTAATTTTATCGTTAATTTATAATATCCCACTTGGCTCCAAACAAATCGTAAAAAATCCTCATAAGGCGTACTTGTTCTATATCAGGATAATACAACTACGGACACAGACTATGAGATATTATTGAAGGTACGAAAGGGCAATGTCACTGACCGCTGACTAAAAGATGGCTCTATCCAATGAAGCATGTACATTTCTGGCACAGTTACTCACAGCTAAAAAAACACACGTAGTAAGTCGTCGATGTACGTGAACTTATCCGCAATGAACAATGCGGTTAGCGTAGTAATTTGATACGATAGCACTTTGCAAATCTTTTTACGCACAAAACTTGTAAAGGAAATTGAAGGAAGCTTTTTATTATTTTCTTATGGTAGGTAGTTTTGTTTTTATTATTGCAATGAGTTTGCATTTAAATTGCAGCAAAATACCACGAGATTCCGCGAATGTAAGGTTTCGTGATAGTGCGGCTACTCCTCGCTAGATGGCGCTTAATTCAATAATAAACCCTTGAAACTAACCTAAGCTTGCTTCCCCGCTTAGACGGCTTAACCTTTGGATCTCTTCTCTTAAAATATCAATAATCATAAATCACCAAGCAACAAATATGTTATGCAATAAAGACATATGAGGCTTGTTCAGAGTAAAGTAATAAATTAAGTCAATTTATATTAATACATTGTAAATTGGACATTTTGATAAGCAAGCGCAGTTTTGGGTAATTTGGTCAATTTATCGCAGTTTAATTGGCGTCCTGTGATTAACTGCTCGTTCAATAGTCATTAATCTTCGTAACTGTTATCCAATTTATCTCTTTAATTGGAGATTTTTCAGTGGTGGATATTTTCGTTACGTATCCCGGCGAGTGACAAAGGCTTTGTTGGTAAGTATGCTTGATCTCGTAGTGGGTTAAAGTCATAATCAAAATATCTGTATTCAATTTAGGCTATAACAAGCACTTAATAATCTAAAAAACTGTCACCGGTTCGGAAAACCTTATGTTGAGCAGAACCCGGTTAGAATCTAAACGAGGTATTTTTTTAAACAGATCTACAATGTTATTAAATGACTTAAATTACAACTTGTAGGAATCTCTTAAAGGGCCTAAGTTCACCTTTGTAAGTTTGTACTTACAAATAACAGCTCTGCTATTGAGATACATCAATAAGTAGGTTAATTGTCAATTGTGTTTCTTCATTTTGGTACAGTCAAGTGTAAAAATATGAACTTATTCAAAGTTTCAAAAATAAGTATCACAGACCCTTATTCCGACGCAATAAGGCCGAAGTAACATATTTTTGAGTGGTTCGAATAGATACTTTGTTTTTGCTCTGTGGGCTGGATCCTTCAACAGTACCAAATAATGAAAACTAGATCGTACCTGCTCGTCAAACTGAATGAGATTATACCTACTGCCATTCACGAAGACGCGTGATTTTGTCAAAATTAGACATAAATGACATTGTGAATGACTCTACCTATACATAGCGCACCTTTGCGACAAAACTGTGACGTTTTTGTCGCAAAGAAGCGATATTTTATTATTCAGTTTCACGAGTACGGTCCATGTTTAAATTATTTGCTCCTGTTGAAAGGTCCATCCGGTAAAAATAACTTCATACTTATGTACATTATCATTTAAACATCATTCTTTTAACCACCTTTATCTTCATGGTAACGCACAGTTATCTACTCAGATACCTTACACATAGGTTCGGTTAATTATGAGATGCACGGACAAACGCTAGCCGCTATCTGCGCGCGGTAAATCGCTGCGCCGGCGCCGCTGCGCATACCACGCGGCTCCTCGATTGCGGGACTAGTTTTGCTAGGGTACCTATTAAATAAAAAAAAAAAAAAAAAGTGAAATATATAAAGTTTATGAAGAATAATGGATGAAACACATAATGGTAATTGGTCATAAATATCATAATGCATTTTTCCCAGAAATTGTCAACTTTACAGAATTGTTATAAAATAAACCTAACTTATTAACCTAAACCAATCTGTAGAATACCTAAACGATCACCAAAGTTTGTATGAAATAATTAATAGTGTCACCAAAATATTTCGTCCACTTTTTAAATTTTATTTATTTTGATGCGTTCCCGTTTTGCAACGCTATGTACACACTAAACAAACTTAAAGGGTCGTTAGTATAGGCCCTAATAAACATACCTTCATAGATATGTATATATTATTAGTTATTAAAAAACTACGACCTTATAAAATAATTTAATAACCGACTTCAAAAATGGAGGACGTTCTTAATTCGCCTGCATGTTGTTTTTTTTATTTTTTTATTTGACATGTCGCATTTGCTGACGTTAAAATCGTCACAGATTTGGTTCTCTCTCCTGTCTAATTGTCCGTGCGAAGAAGACGGCCGGACGACAAAGTGAGTGAGTGATAAGTGAGGAAGTGTTTGAAGTGAGTGAAATCTGTTCCTTACTTCTGTCTATTGTAAAGGTTGCCTGGAAGAGATTGCCCTGAAGCGACAAGGCCACCTATTAATTACTTTAGAACATCTCTATACACCTGTAAAGAGTCATTGTGAATCACAATCCTCTAAAAGGGTTCCGTTTTTTTCTTTTGACGTACGGAACCGTAAAAAGTTAACTGAATAATATACTGGTTATCCATTCATTGTATCTTGCCTTCACAGCGTGATGCTTATAAGGGCAAAAAGACAATTTAGTAGCTCTACCACTTAACCCTGCCGATAAGTTGTCAGGGAGCGCTATGGTTGTCGATAAATTAAGTCGACCACCGAGTAGAGTCACTGTGCTTAAACTGTAGTTAAAGTTTTTGTTAAAACTCATTTTTAGGGTACCATCAGCCAAATAAGTGGTCTATCAATTTTTAAACAAGTTCCTATCAAATGAATATGTCGCTTAAGTCGAACTTTCAAGTTGACAGACACGTCTATTGGCATTATTGTTATGACATGCAAACGATTATCAGCTTAAGGGTGGTAGACCACATATTTGGCTGATAGTACCATGCCTTAGTCAACAAAATAGAACTTCTATAGTGTTACTTTTTTATTCGTCCGTCTGCAAAAACCCCTTTTTCTCAGGAACGCGTCAGGAACTGCGGCCCAAGCGCTCTCATCTTAAGTAGGCCTGTACTCAGCAATGGCACTTGGCTGGTATGATGATGATATTTATTTAAACTCATAAAAAAAATATTTGAATGCATTATTCCCGCAGTTTTTTACAATTGAGTACTCGTGTACTTGAATTCAATTTATTTAGATCCAAATATTATTATATTCTTGTTTTTCCCATACGGATGTCTACAGGTCGTATCAATTTTATTGTACTAGCGAATAACTGATAGCGTTCTTGATAAGATACGTATTCACTGCAATTTTAATCAAAAACAGAGATACGCTGATAAATTTGTTTTCGCCATTGAATTTCTAATTAACTATTAAAGATAAGTAAGATTGGTTTTTTGGAATCTTTTTGTATTTTTTATTTCAATTCCAAATTTTTTGTTACTTTTACGGTCATCCCGTAAAACCTATATCGAAAATACAAACTGAAATATAGATGCACAGAAAAACCGGAACACCGAGGAATGCCGAGGACCTGTGTAGTGTGGTGATGGTGATAGATGGGTTTGTGTGATTTGTGTGTGTTCTTACAGTGTGGAGGTGGAGGAACTGCATGAACACGCATATTTTGCATAAGCTTAGCTATCGTAAGCTATCGTAAAGTTCATTGATATGGACCTCCGCAAAGTAACGCCTGATTCAATAAATTATTTAAAAACAAAGTACTCTACGTGAAAGTACTACGTGATACATTGCGAGCTAATTAATATTGTAAGGACAATAATAAGTCTACATATTTTTTTTACTAAAACATAATAAAGTGTGATTATAACCTTCAAGAAGCCTTCGCAAACTCCCCTAAAGTTTGAGGTGGTATCAAAAATAAATACACGCTGTAGATCCTGGCCTATCGCCTCTATCGATAGTGTCATCATCATCATCCCAGCCTATATACGTCCCACTGCTGGGCACAGGCCTCCTCTCAGAGCAAGAGGGCTTGGGCCATAGTTCCCACGCGGGCCCAGTGCGGATTGGAAACTTCACCCGCACCATTGAATTGCTTCGCAGGTTTGTGCAGGTTTCCTCACGATGTTTTCCTTCACCGCAAAGCTCGTGGTAAATTTCAAATGTAATTCCGCACATGAATTTCGAAAAACTCAGAGGTGCGAGCCGGGGTTTGAACCCACGACCCTCTGTTTGAGAGGCGATAGGTCAAACCACTAGGCCACCACGGCAAAGATCTATCGATAGTGTACAAATTCCTAACTAAAACATCGGGGGTCTATTCAACAATGGCGATACGATAGCGGCGAACAAAAGGGGCAAATAGCCGGGATAATGGCGATACCATCGCATTGTCGACTGGACAAGGTAATGGACCCCGGGATTGGAGTAAATCATTAGTGAGGGGTGACCAGGATTGAGAAAATACCGGGATTTTCCTCAAAAAAGTTTTTAAGTTTGCGTTAAAAGAAATTATTTGTGTGAAAATTATTTCGAAAGATTAAAAGAGTATCTGTCAATTTGAGTGTTCGATTTTAGCGATATATTCATTTGATAGAGAATAGGTGTGCCTTAATATTAGTGTCCTAAAAAAATGATTAGTCTGTCAGTTATATAATTTCAAAATACTGGACACGAACTAAAAAAAATGTTGCTCTGAAGATGAGCTCTGGTTGAGTTCGAAACGTGTCAGTGTTTTGTGGTGGTGGTGTTAGATGGGTTTGTGTGATTAGTGTGTGTTCTTACAGTGTGGAGGTGGAGGAACTGCATGAACACACATTTCTTGCATAAATTGATTAGCTTTCATAAAGTCGCGGGTAAGCAAATTTTTTTTTTAGTTCATTGATATGGACCTCCGCAAAGTAACGCCTGATTCAATAAATTATTGGCAAACATATTTTTTTTTGATTTATCAATTTGAAAAAAAATATATATAGCCGACGTTTTAGCATGGCGTGACGTCTCGTACGGTTAGTATCAAAAGTAGCTTACTTTGCTAAGTACGTGGCTGTAAAACGACAAAGTACAAGTAACCAGCTACTTTTGATGTTGACTGTACCTACCTCAGTCTCGAACATTGACGCACGTTTTTTTTCGGTCGGTAATAAATCTACATAACTGACGGACTAAATCCCACTATAATACTACTTATATGCGAAAGTTTGTAAGTCTGATGGTTTGTTTGTTTGTTACTTCATCACGTCTAAACCACTGAACCGATTTAGATGAAATAGGGTGTACAGATAGTTTGAGTCCCGGGGAAGGACATAGGATAGTTTTTATCCCGGAAAATTGCATGGTTCCCGCGGGATAGCGATAAACGAATTCTACGCGGGCGAAGTCGCGGGTAACGGCTAGGAGAATAATATTTTTAAATTCAGGAAACTTTTCAATTGCTTAAAATTGGTAGACCCTTTTACTCACTGTATACTCACTATAGGCTCACTAAGACGACCACGAACCGGAAGACGAAGCGTTGGCAGGCCTCCCACCAGGCGGACTGACGACATCGTAAGAGTTGCGGGAACCGGTGGATGCAAGTGGCGAGTTGTCGTTCATAGTGGCGTTCTAAGCGTGATGCCTTTTTTTATTCGACTGGGTGGAAAACGAGCAAGTGGGTCTCCTGATGGTAAGAGATCACCACCGCCCATAAACATCTGCAACACCAGGTTAACCTAGAGGCCTAGTTTGTTCAGCAGTGGACGTCTTTCGGCTGATGATCGTGATGAGGCTCACTATATACAGTGCCGGAATCATTCAGCTTGAGTTGAAGCGAAATAATTCCAAACACACCATATTTAATATCTTTTAACAAATTAAGAAGTTTTTAATTAGGAAGCCGTGGTGGCCTAGTGGTTTGACCTATCGCCTCTCAAGCAGAGGGTCGTGGGTTCAAACCCCGGCTCGCACCTCTGAGTTTTTCGAAATTCATGTGCGGAATTACATTGGAAATTTACCACGAGCTTTGCGGTGAAGGAAAACATCGTGAGGAAACCTGCACAAACCTGCGAAGCAATTCAATGGTGCGTGTGAAGTTCCCAATCCGCACTGGGCCCGCGTGGGAACTACGGCCCAAGCCCTCTTGTTCTGAGAGGAGGCCTGTGCCCAGCAGTGGGACGTATATAGGCAGGGGTGATGATGATGATGAACAAATTAAAACCAGAACTCCGGATTACAGATAGCATAAAAGAACTTTATTAAATTAAGTTAATGAGTGATAGACTGATAATTGCAATAATTGTACAAATATCCGTTTTTATGTTATCAGATTATAATTTATACGTATATCAAAGTATTTATTTAACATGAGGAAATTAATTAAAGATAACCCATTGTGATATCATAATTGACTTTAGGAATGACAATACAAATGTTTGTTTAACCCTCGACGCAAAAAGAGCGGTGTTATAAGTTTGACCGCTATATGTGTCTATTACATTTGAAGTTTACCACGTACTTTACGGTGAAGGAAAACATCGTGAGGAAACCTGCACAAACCTGCGAAGCAATTCAATGGTGTGTGTGAAGTTCCCAATCCGCACTGGGCCCGCGTGGGAACTACTGCCCAAGCCCTCTCATTCTGAGGGGAGGCCTGTGCCCTGCAGTGGGACGTATATAGGCTGGGATGATGATGATGATGATGATGATGATGTGTCTATGTGTCTGTCTGTGGCACAGTAGGTCTTAAACGGCTGGACTAATTTGAATGCGGTTTTTTTTATTAAAAAGCAGCAAGCAAAGATTTTATCCAAAACGAACATGCGGGTCACTTGGTGGCAAGCAATCACCGCCTATAGACACCGCAAAACGAGGGGTGCTTATCACAGATTGGTTGCCGGCCCTTGGCTCGTTTTTTAAAGATCCCTAAATTATAATAATCGGGGAATGCGGTCCTAGGAAGATGGTTCTATAGTTTAGTCGTGTGTGGGAAAAAGTTCCCTTCTAGTTCCCTTTAAAGCGGACGGTGCTAGATTGCCATTCAGTAATGTGAGAATGAAATGAACGATTTGCGTGTATAGTATAGTTAGAGTCATTCACGATGACGCGTGCCGTGATTCTTATTACAATGTCATTAATCACGGTTGAACACGAAGACGACGGAAGAGAAGGTCTTCGAGCACACCTGCGAGGCAGCCCGGGGTCGGTTGAAGGGAGCCGAGGTTTTTATCCGCCCGCTCGATTCTAATAGAGCCAACAATTTTCACTCTTTTAGTCTTCAAGTGCCGGCTAAGCACCAGCAGATGTTCCTGCACTCCGATTTCTGTCCAGAGGGCGTGGTCTTCCGTCGCTTTAGGGAAGCAAGGATAAAAATCCCTAAATAACTTTTTTTTGTTTTTAATGTCTTTTTGTGTTTTTTATTGTAAGTATAATTTGAATTTTACAGCGCATTGGTTTTACTGTAATGCTGTATATTTTTTCATTGGCATATAAATAAATAAATTAATGTCTAATTTTGACAAAATCACGCGTCTTCGTGGATGGCACTAGTGCCATTATTTTTAAAAGCACGTATTGTGATATTTTGCTAAAACGGCGCTGTCTGTCTGTTATCAGTGATAAGCTGATGGATGGCTGTTATCGCTGGACGCGATGGAACAACAGACCAAATTCACTGCGGTTAATTAATTTTCCAAGCAACACCGATGACGTGGTCGGAACCGAAAATTATAATGAAATCAAATTGTTTACAAATGATCAGCGGTTGTTTCCAATTTTACAGATTTTTCCGACTGCTTATATCTAGATTCTCGACTCAACAAAAAACCAACTCAACACATTTGCAATTCTTTTTTTTCTTCGACTGGATGGCAACCGAGCAAGTGTCTCCTGATGGTAAGAGATCACCACCGCCCATAAACATCTGCAACACGCAGCCTAAGATGGGATACCTCACGTGCGAGTAATTTCACCGGCTGTCTTACTCTCCCCGCCGAAACAACAGTGCAAGCACTGCTGCTTCACGGCAGGATTAGCGAGCAAGATGGTGGTAGCAATCCGGGTGGACCTTGCACAGGGACCTGCAAAATTCTTTTTTTTCCAAATTCACAGTTTCAGAACCTCAAAGATTCTCAAATCATTTTAGGTCTCCGTTAGCTATGTCGAGTAAAACGATTAGAAAGAACGTGACCAGCGCTCGGTTTTTTTATGCGATAAACGCCAATTTGCACCAGATAATCTAATTACCAGACATATCTTACGCGGTAAGTGCAGCGGTAACGCATATTTGGTAACTATTAAATTATCTGATGCAATTTTTGCAGGTGGTAGGACCTTGTGCAAGTCCGCCCGGATTGCTACCACCATCTTGCTCGCTAATCCTGCCGTGAAGCAGCGGGTATGTATTATAATACCGATAAACGAAAGACCGAATTTCACAAGACCTATGGACGGAAGGCCGAATATTAAAACGTCGAATGGATATATGACCGAAAGTTTGAAATCCCGAAAGTACATTTGACCGGCAGCCTAAAACCCGAAGACTACAATCCCGAAGATCAAAATACCTACACTCGAAAGGTCGAAAACTCATAATGCCGAACAGTCATAATCACTACAAGTAAAATAATCGACAATCAATATATCGAAAATCAAAATACCGAAACTGCCGTTATACCAAAGACGAAACAAATATAGCAGGAAAAGATTTGTGCGAGCGAGCGAAGGAGCGAACGAAACGGAGCGTAGTTCCCGCCTTAGCCTTCGATGTTAGGTTTTTTTTTATAGCAGGCAAGATACTTAACTGCACCTAAGAAAGTAGGTTGGATAAGATTCAACAGCAAAGATCATTTGTGAAGCAATATTATCCGGGCTGCTATAAAAAAAAACCTAACATCGAATGCTAAGGCGGGAGCTACGCTCCGCTTCGCTCCCGCCTTAGCCTTCTGAACCTAACCTATCCAAGTCGCTTTTGCCTCGAACCGTCTTGCTCGCTCGCACATATCAAACTTTTTTTACTTTCGGTATTTTGTACTTTCGGTATTCTGAATTTCGATTTGTTAAGTGTCGATATTTCGACTGTAGGTAATATGATTTTTCGGTATTATAATACATACCCCATTTTCGGGATTTTGTACTTTCGGTCATTTAAAAATAGATATTTCGACCTTCGGTGTATCGGTTATCGGTATTTTGTACATTCGGTATTCTGAATTTCGATGTGTTATGCGTCGACATTTCAACTGTAGGTATTATGATTTGTCGGTCTTATAATACATACCCGAAGCAGCAGTGCTTGCAGTGTTGTATTTCAGCGTGGAGAGTAAAACAGCCGGTGAAATTACTGGCACTTGAGGTATCCCATCTTAGGCCTCTAGGTTGGCAACGCGTCTGTAATACCCCTGGTGTTGCAGATGTTTATAGGCGGTGGTGATCTCTTACCACAAGGAGACCCACTTGCTCGTTTGCCATCCAGTCGAATAAAAAAAAATTGATGTGCGTCAAACGCATTGCGTTTAACGCAGCATTAATCGCATAAACTAACCGAGCGTTAAGCAGCGTTTCTACCAATAATGTGCGATGTGTTGCCCTTGCAACACCAATTTCAACAACTTTTTCATTAACCAATAGAAACGCTTCATTTACACGTCCTCACACAGCACATCTCTGGTGGAAACAGCTGAGCGGAGCGAGGTGTAAATGAAGCGTTTCATCATATTCCTCGCAACACATCTTCGCATATCTCTGGTGGAAACTCTGAGCGTGCCGCTACAGGCGAAGCGCTAATACCATTTTTATTGTCAGACATTGAATCTGTAAAATTGAGAATCGTTAGAAATAGGATTCTGTTTAATTACTAATTTATTATTTGTTGGTATCTATTCATTATTTTTACGATTTTTTTTTGAGTTATAACTAAAACCCTATTTCAGATCTTTGTATGTATGTATGTGTGCTAGTTCGCCGCATTTTGCACCGGTGTGAAGATAGCTGCCTAAAGTTAGCTGCCTGTGATAATCCGACCAAATTAAGAAGTGTCGTTTTTAATCGTGTTAAAATAAATAAAAACATCATGAAATAGGTCGCAATGTACACAAAATAAACAAAACACGAGGCAAAGGCTTTGATTAAGTACACAACAAGGGACCACCGGCGAGAAAACATATTTTGTGTCAAATTGCCAGGAATGTCCTTTTATATCATAAAGATTAGAGTCCAATAATTAAAGCCAGGAGTAGTGGCTATATATGTCATACAGCCACACCACCAGGCATCTTAAAACTGAAAAGTCTAGATTGATATCCAGTTTGGTTTAGGAGATAGGCGCCGATCAAAGTTAGCTGCCTAAATCCAACGAACAAATTAAGTCGAATTTCTGCATAATACTATGCCAGCCAGGACTGAATTTTATATGTGTATTATAGCCAAAATATATATCTTTCAAAATTACTAAAGAATGGAGTGATACCTCACTCTGATTAAAAAAAACAGAGAGAAATCCTCAAAATATAATATTTTTGTCTTCGCTGCCTAGAACGTTGCCGTTTTTTGCAAAATAGAAGTAAAGCCAGGAGCAGTGACTATATAGGCCGTTTAGCTACATAACTATGGATATAGAAACAGGAACATCCTGAGTGATACCCAATTTAGTTCAGGAAAAAAAGGAAATTCAAGCGAAATTTTCGAACAAACCTGCAAAAATTCGAAGTTATGTCACATTTCCGCGAAATAGAAGTGAAGCCAGGAGTAGTAGCTATATATGTCATACAGCCACGCCACCAGGGATCTTAAAACTGAAGAGTCTAGATTGATACCCAGTTTGGTTTAGGAGATAGGCGCCGATCAAAGTTAGCTGCCTAAATCCAACGAACAAATTAAGTCGAATTTCTGCAAACTATTATGCCAGCCAGGACTGACTTTTATATGTGTATTATAGCCAAGATATATATCTTTCAAAATTACTAAAGAATGGAGTGATACCTCACTCTGATTAAAATTAACAGAGGGAAATTCTCAAAATATTATATTTTTGTCCTCGTTGCCTAGAACGTTGCCGTTTTTTGCAAAATAGAAGCAAAGCCAGGAGCAATGACTATATAGGTCGTTTAGCTACATAACTACGGATAAAGAAACAGGTACGTCCTGAGTGATACCCAACTTGGTTAAGGAAAAACAGGAAAATCAAGCGAAATTTTCGAATAAACCTGCATAAATTTGAGGTTATGTCACATTTCCGCGAAATAGAAGTGAAGCCAGGAATAGTGGCTATATATGTCATATAGCTACGCCACCAAAGATTTTAAAACTGAAGAGTCTAGATTGATACCCAAGGAGATAGACGCCGATCAAAGTTAGCTGCCTAAATCCAACGAACAAATTAAGTCGCATTTCTGCAAAGTATTATGCCAGCCAGGACTGACTTTTATATGTGTATTATAGCCAAGATATATATCTTTCAAAACATTAAAGAATGGAGTGATACCTCACTCTGATTAAAATTAACAGAGGGAAATTCTCAAAATATTATATTTTTGTCCTCGTTGCCTAGAACGTTGCCGTTTTTTGCAAAATAGAAGTAAAGCCAGGATCAATGACTATATAAGTCGTTTAGCTACATAACTATGGATATAGAAACAGGTACGTCCTGAGTGATACCCAACTTGGTTAAGGAAAAACAGGAAAATCAAGCGAAATTTTCGAATAAACCTGCAAAAATTTGAGGTTATGTCACATTTCCGCGAAATTGAAGTGAAGCCAGGAGTAGTGGCTATATATGTCATACAGCCACGCTACCAGGGATCTTAAAACTGAAGAGTCTAGATTGATACCCAGTTTGGTTTAGGAGATAGGCGCCGATCAAAGTTAGCTGCCTAAATCCAACGAACAAATTAAGTCGAATTTCTGCAAACTTTTATGCCAGCCAGGACTAACTTCTATATGTGTATTAAAGCCAAGATATATATCTTTCAAAATTACTAAAGAATGGAGTGATACCTCACTCTGATTAAAAATAACAGAGGGAAATTCTCAAAATATTATATTTTTGTCCTCGCTGCCTACAACGTTGCCGTTTTTTGCAAAAAAGAAGTAAAGCCAGGAGCAGTGACTATATAGGTCGTTTAGATACATAACTATGGATATAGAAACAAGTACGTCCTGAGTGATACCCAACTTGGTTAAGGAAAAACAGGAAAATCAAGCGAAATTTTCGAATAAACCTGCAAAAATTTGAGGTTATGTCACATTTCCGCGAAATTGAAGTGAAGCCAGGAGTATTAGCTATATATGTCATACAGCCACGCCACCAGGGATCTTAAAACTGAAGTCTAGATTGATACCCAGTTTGGTTTAGGAGATAGGCGCCGATCAAAGTTAGCTGCCTAAATCCAACGAACAAATTAAGTCGAATTTCTGCAAACTATTATGCCAGCCAGGACTGACTTTTATATGTGTATTATAGCCAAGATATATATCTTTCAAAATTACTAAAGAATGGAGTGATACCTCACTCTGATTAAAATTAACAGAGGGAAATTCTCAAAATATTATATTTTTGTCCTCGTTGCCTAGAACGTTGCCGTTTTTTGCAAAATAGAAGCAAAGCCAGGAGCAATGACTATATAGGTCGTTTAGCTACATAACTATGGATATAGAAACAGGTACGTCCTGAGTGATACCCAACTTGGTTAAGGAAAAACAGGAAAATCAAGCGAAATTTTCGAATAAACCTGCATAAATTTGAGGTTATGTCACATTTCCGCGAAATAGAAGTGAAGCCAGGAGTAGTGGCTATATATGTCATATAGCTACGCCACCAAAGATTTTAAAACTGAAGAGTCTAGATTGATACCCAGTTTGGTTTAGGAGATAGACGCCGATCAAAGTTAGCTGCCTAAATCCAACGAACAAATTAAGTCGCATTTCTGCAAAGTATTATGCCAGCCAGGACTGACTTTTATATGTGTATTATAGCCAAGATATATATCTTTCAAAACATTAAAGAATGGAGTGATACCTCACTCTGATTAAAATTAACAGAGGGAAATTCTCAAAATATTATATTTTTGTCCTCGTTGCCTAGAACGTTGCCGTTTTTTGCAAAATAGAAGTAAAGCCAGGAGCAATGACTATATAAGTCGTTTAGCTACATAACTATGGATATAGAAACAGGTACGTCCTGAGTGATACCCAACTTGGTTAAGGAAAAACAGGAAAATCAAGCGAAATTTTCGAATAAACCTGCAAAAATTTGAGGTTATGTCACATTTCCGCGAAATTGAAGTGAAGCCAGGAGTAGTGGCTATATATGTCATACAGCTACGCCACCAGGGATCTTAAAACTGAAGAGTCTAGATTGATACCCAGTTTGGTTTAGGAGATAGGCGCCGATCAAAGTTAGCTGCCTAAATCCAACGAACAAATTAAGTCGAATTTCTGCAAATTTTATGCCAGCCAGGACTGACTTTTATATGTGTATTAAAGCCAAGATATATATCTTTCAAAATTACTAAAGAATGGAGTGATACCTCACTCTGATTAAAAATAACAGAGGGAAATTCTCAAAATATTATATTTTTGTCCTCGCTGCCTACAACGTTGCCGTTTTTTGCAAAAAAGAAGTAAAGCCAGGAGCAGTGACTATAAAGGTCGTTTAGATACATAACTATGGATATAAAACAGTACGTCCTGAGTGATACCCAACTTGGTTAAGGAAAAACAGGAAAATCAAGCGAAATTTTCGAATAAACCTGCAAAAATTTGAGGTTATGTCACATTTCCGCGAAATTGAAGTGAAGCCAGGAGTAGTGGCTATATATGTCATACAGCTACGCCACCAGGGATCTTAAAACTGAAGAGTCTAGATTGATACCCAGTTTGGTTTAGGAGATAGGCGCCGATCAAAGTTAGCTGCCTAAATCCAACGAACAATTTAAGTAGAATTTGTGCAAAGTATTATGCCAGCCAGGACTGACTTTTATATGTGTATTAAAGCCAAGATATATATCTTTCAAAATTACTAAAGAATGGAGTGATACCTCACTCTGATTAAAAATAACAGAGGGAAATTCTCAAAATATTATATTTTTGTCCTCGCTGCCTACAACGTTGCCGTTTTTTGCAAAAAAGAAGTAAAGCCAGGAGCAGTGACTATATAGGTCGTTTAGATACATAACTATGGATATAGAAACAAGTACGTCCTGAGTGATACCCAACTTGGTTCAGGAAAAACAGGAAAATCAAGCGAAATTTTCGAATAAACCTGCAAAATTTGAGGTTATGTCACATTTCCGCGAAATAGAAGTGAAGCCAGGAGTAGTGGCTATATATGTCATATAGCTACGCCACCAAAGATTTTAAAACTGAAGAGTCTAGATTGATACCCAGTTTGGTTTAGGAGATAGGCGCCGATCAAAGTTAGCTGCCTAAATCCAACGAACAAATTAAGTCGAATTTCTGCAAAGTATTATGCCAGCCAGGACTGACTTTTATATGTGTATTATAGCCAAGATATATATCTTTCAAAACATTAAAGAATGGAGTGATACCTCACTCTGATTAAAATTAACAGAGGGAAATTATGATTGGTTATTTGGAGTCTTTTTGTATTTTTTATTTCAACTCCAAATTTGTTACTTTTACGGGTATCCCGTGAAACCATATAGAAATAAGCAACCTGAGATATGTATGCGTAGGAAAAATTCGTGTCTAAATTCCTGTCCAGCGGTGGTGTAGGGGTTAAAGCACGCAGCACGGATTGCTGAGGACCTGGGTTCGATTCCCAGCGCTGGTCTCTTTTTCTGGTTTTTCTGTGCATCCATGTCTCAGTTTGTATTTTCGAGAGGGAAATTCTCAAAATATTATATTTTTGTCCTCGTTGCCTAGAACGTTGCCGTTTTTTGCAAAATAGAAGTAAAGCCAGGAGCAATGACTATATAAGTCGTTTAGCTACATAACTATGGATATAGAAACAGGTACGTCCTGAGTGATACCCAACTTGGTTAAGGAAAAACAGGAAAATCAAGCGAAATTTTCGAATAAACCTGCAAAAATTTGAGGTTATGTCACATTTCCGCGAAATTGAAGTGAAGCCAGGAGTAGTGGCTATATATGTCATACAGCTACGCCACCAGGGATCTTAAAACTGAAGAGTCTAGATTGATACCCAGTTTGGTTTAGGAGATAGGCGCCGATCAAAGTTAGCTGCCTAAATCCAACGAACAAATTAAGTCGAATTTCTGCAAAATTTTATGCCAGCCAGGACTGACTTTTATATGTGTATTAAAGCCAAGATATATATCTTTCAAAATTACTAAAGAATGGAGTGATACCTCACTCTGATTAAAAATAACAGAGGGAAATTCTCAAAATATTATATTTTTGTCCTCACTGCCTACAACGTTGCCGTTTTTTGCAAAAAAGAAGTAAAGCCAGGAGCAGTGACTATAAAGGTCGTTTAGATACATAACTATGGATATAAAAACAAGTACGTCCTGAGTGATACCCAACTTGGTTAAGGAAAAACAGGAAAATCAAGCGAAATTTTCGAATAAACCTGCAAAAATTTGAGGTTATGTCACATTTCCGCGAAATTGAAGTGAAGCCAGGAGTAGTGGCTATATATGTCATACAGCTACGCCACCAGGGATCTTAAAACTGAAGAGTCTAGATTGATACCCAGTTTGGTTTAGGAGATAGGCGCCGATCAAAGTTAGCTGCCTAAATCCAACGAACAATTTAAGTAGAATTTGTGCAAAGTATTATGCCAGCCAGGACTGACTTTTATATGTGTATTAAAGCCAAGATATATATCTTTCAAAATTACTAAAGAATGGAGTGATACCTCACTCTGATTAAAAATAACAGAGGGAAAATTCTCAAAATATTATATTTTTGTCCTCGCTGCCTACAACGTTGCCGTTTTTTTGCAAAAAAGAAGTAAAGCCAGGAGCAGTGACTATATAGGTCGTTTAGATACATAACTATGGATATAGAAACAGTACGTCCTGAGTGATACCAACTTGGTTCAGGAAAAACAGGAAAATAAGCGAAATTTTCGAATAAACCTGCAAAAATTTGAGGTATGTCACATTTCCGCGAATAGAAGTGAAGCCAGGAGTAGTGGCTATATATGTCATACAGCTACGCCACCAGGGATCTTAAAACTGAAGAGTCTAGATTGATACCCAGTTGGTTTAGGAGATAGGCGCCGATCACAGTTAGCTGCCTTAATCCAACGAACAATTTAAATAGAATTTGTGCAAAGTATTATGCACCAGGACTGACTTTTATATGTGTATTATAGCCAAGATATATATCTTTCAAAATTACTAAAGAATGGAGTGATACCTCACTCTGATTAAAATAACAGAGGGAAATTCTCAAAATATTATATTTTTGTCCTCGCTGCCTACAACGTTGCCGTTTTTTGCAAAAAAGAAGTAAAGCAGGAGCAGTGACTATATAGGTCGTTTAGATACATAACTATGGATATAAAACAAGTACGTCCTGAGTGATACCCAACTTGGTTAGGAAAAACAGGAAATCAAGCGAAATTTTCGAATAAACCTGCATAAATTTGAGGTTTGTCACATTTCCGCGAAATGAAGTGAAGCCAGGAATAGTGGCTATATATGTCATATAGCTACGCCACCAAAGATTTTAAAATGAAGAGTCTAGATTGATACCAGTTTGGTTTAGGAGATAGACGCCGATCAAAGTTAGCTGCCTAAATCCAACGAACAAATTAAGTCGCATTTCTGCAAAGTATTATGCTAGCCAGGACTGACTTTTATATGTGTATATATAGCCAAGATATATATCTTTCAAAATTAAAGAATGGAGTGATACCTCACTCTGATTAAAAATAACAGAGGGAAATTAAAATATTATATTTTTGTCCTCGCGCTAGAACGTTGCCGTTTTTTTGCAAAATAGAAGTAAAGCCAGGAGCAGTGACTATATAGGTCGTTTAGCTACATAACTATGGAATAGAAAACGGTTCCTGAGTGATACCCAACTTGTTCAGGAAAAAAGGAAAATCAAGCGAAATTTCGAACAAACCTGCAAAATTTGAGGTTATGTCACATTATCGCGAAATAGAAGTGAAGCCAGGAGTAGTGGCTATATATGTCATAGCAGCCACGCCACCAGGATCTTAAATGAAGAGTCTAGATTGATACCCAGTTTGGTTTAGGAGATAGGCGCCGATCAAAGTTAGCTGCCTAAAATCCAACGAACAAATTAATCGTAAAACAGGGTTTAGCACATTAAGCTGCCTTACTGAGATACGAAGGAAAATAGCACTATAGGTGCTATCTTTTTGGAGACAAACTCAATACTGGACATAACAAAACTCAAAAGACCATAGACTTTATTGCTCTTCTAACACGCCCTTCATAAAGTCCATATAAAAACAAAAAAACAGCATCGGTACCACTGCAACATTTACTCAACAAAAAAAAATATGCTATCCCTACTACAGTAGATCATAAAAAGGAAACCCGCCCTTCAAAATAACAAAAGAACAACAAATACATTATAGAGACACTACTTTTTCTAAAATATAAGAACCTTGGACTTGCCAAAGATTTGGTAATAGATCAGCATTTGATGTTCATTTTAAATACTTCACACAATCCACATTGCTGTCTATTTTCTCTTTTATTAAAGTGATATTATTAATCCAAATGCTTTTACCTTTTATCTATTTCAGGATTTTCATATTTATTGGAGCCTGATTATCAACATTAATTATAACTGGAACTAGACACCCACTGAATCATGCAAAACATTTCTAATGCCAACTGCTCAGTTATACACGAGCTCAGAGCTAATATTCTGCTTCTGTTGAAGACGACTTATGTACTCTGCTTTCTGGACGACCAAAGATATAGCAGAGGCCAATAGTTTAAAACAAAACCTGTTGTTGACTTCCGATCATTCACATCCCCTCCCCATCAGCATCAACATAACACACAAATCAGTTTGGTCATCCGCCTTATAGATAAGCTTCAAGTCTAATGTGCATTGATGTACTTAGAACGTTCAGAGCTTTAACAAAGGTTCATCCAGCATAACTTTGAAATCTGCTTAAAATATGAAATGCTTGTGCATAAATCTGGCCTACGTATATAAAGCTGCATACATTATTGACCCAATAATTTGCCTA